>NC_090029.1:19015876-19315876 GCF_037176765.1 Anolis sagrei
AACCCCCCCGAGGGGGGGGGGTCCTGAACAAAATAAATATATATAAAAAAAGAATTCGGAAGGTGAAACAAGTATAGATAGGAAGATTGGAAGAGGAGTCTGAGAAGTTAGAAGTGGAGAAGCAGAGAAAGGAAAAAAGAAAAAGAAAATTGGAAATAAGGGGATAGGAGGGCAAGAAGAGAAGGGGAGAAGAAGAGAAGACTTGATGGAGGTGAGAGAGAAGAGAAGGAAAGACCCCCCCTCACCTTAACGAGAGAACATAGAGCATAGAGCAAAGGAATAAATATAACAAAATCAGTAAATAAAATAAATATAAATAAACTCAAACAGACTACTAACGCAAACACGAAGGAAACGCGAAGGAAAGAGAAGAGAAATAAATAAAATAATAAAATAAATAAAACAAAAGAAAGAAAGAAAGAAGAAAAGAGAAGAGAAAGAAGGGGAGAGAAAGGAGGGGAAAAAACAAAAAGCCTGACCTTGGAAAAGCTAGGATTGTTTGGGTTACCCGGCGAGGCGAAGGACACGACTGGCAGCTCTCCAGCCCACGCGGAGAAAAGAGGAAGTGAGGACGAGCAGGAGAGGAGAGCAAAATCGCGAGAAAAGGCGAGATTTCAGACGAGAACGAGAACGGGATTTGAAGCGAGAGAGGATAGAAGGGCGGAAGTAAACAAGGAAACCCAACAAAAAATTATTTTCAGGAAAATAGTGTTGTGAAGAAATTCTGGAAATAACAGGAAAAATTTTTTTTGAAATAAACAAAATAAATTAAAAATAAATAATCAAATTTAAAAAAAGAAGAAGAAGAAGAGAGAAAGAGAGAACCAAAGAAGAAGAAGAAGAAGAAGAAAAAGGCGGCCCCCGAGACTAAAGAGAAAAAGAAGGTAAAGAGACTAAAGGAACAGCAGCGAGAAGACTCTCAGCATCGGAAGAGGCAAGTATAAGAGAGATGCTAAAGAGCATGATGAATGAACTTCAGACAATACAGGATAAACAAGATAAGCTACAAGAAAAGCAAGATAAAATGGAAGAAAAACAAGACGCCTACCAAAAGATAGCACAGGAACAAATGCTAGACTTAAGAAAGGAACTAAAAGAAGAGGTGTGAGCTGTAAAAACAGAACTCGCGACGATACAACAACAAGTGAAGGAACTAAGATCAGAAAAAATGAGCATGAAAAAGGAACAGGAGTTGCTCCAGAGGAAAGTTGAAACGTTAAACTCAAAAAGCGAGAAATTGGAATTAAAGCAAGAAATACTAGAAGCAAAAAGTCTAGAATGCAAGTTGAGATTAAGAAACGTTCTGGAAGAAAGAGGAGAAGATATACAGGAAAAAATAACAGAAATTTTGACAGAACTGCTAGAATGGACAGAACAAGAAGTGCTAATGCAAACAGAGAGAATGTATAGGATAAACACGAATTATGCCAAGAGAAACAAAACCGCAAGGGACGTGATAGTGCACCTGGCAAAAAATACAGTAAGAGACGAAATTCTAAGAGTAAATGGGAAAAGACAGATTTATTACAAGGGGGAGAAAGTTATAATACTTACAAGAGTTCCCAGGCGCAGTGCTAAGAAGAAGAAGGAAATACAAGTTTCTCACAAAAGAACTAAGAAAACAAAAAAATTGCTTCAGATGGGAAAAAGAACATATAAGGACCAAAGATATTGGATTACGAACGAAGAGAGCAAGAGAGCTCTTCAATGAAATCAAACGAGACAGGGAAAGAGGAAGAGAAAAAGAAAAAAGAACCAATAACAAAAACAAGGGGCAACACTTGGACACAACAACGAGAGACGAAGAAGATAGAGAAGATTATAGAAGAAAACTAAGAGTCTGGTCTCAGAATCCACAAAAAAAGAAGATGAAACAAAATTAGTTGACAAAGAAAGAGAAGAAGAGGAAAAGGAAGAAGAAGGAGGAGAGGAAGGAGAGGAAGGAGAAGAAGGAGAAGGAGAGGGAGAAGAAGGGATACAAGAAGCAACATGCAAGGAGAACTAAAAATATACTCGTACAACATAAACTGTCTGAACTCCCCAAATAAGAGAAATAAAATATTTAATAAACTAAAAAAAAGAAAATACCATATATTGGTATTACACATATTAAACAAAGCCATGGAGCATACCTAGAAAGCAAGAAGTTGAGGAAATTATATTATGCATCGGTGCTGGAGAAGAAAAAAGGAGTGGCCACATATATATAAATAGACAAATTCCATCAGAACTTGCTTTCAAAGACGAAGAAGGTAGATATGTAGGGGTGAAGATACTAAACCAAGGGAAGAAAGTACTGATCTGTAATATATATGCCCCCAACGATACCAAAACAAACTTTGCAACAAAACTAAAAAAACAAATTGAGCAAGAAGAATTCAATCAAATGATAATACTCGGCGATTTCAACGGAGTCATAGACGGTGATATGGACAGAAGCAAAAAAAATAGACAAAAGAAAGGCAAAAAGTCAATGTCCGGGAACCTCCCAAAATCAATAATAAAATGGATAGAAGAATTTGATATGTGTGCTGCATGGAGGACAAAGAACGAAAAGACAAGGGATTATACTTTTTTTTGATAGACACAAAAAGTAGTCTAGAACTGACATGATTTGGATTTCAAAATTCCTAATGATATCGGTCAAGGAGATTAAAATATTACCAAGAGAAGACTCAGATCATTGCCCCCTAGAATTGAGCATAAATGAGAGGAAGAAAAATTGGAGATGGAGATTAGATGAGAACTTATTGAAAAAAGAGGAAGACATAGAGAAAAACAGAGAAAACCTGAAAGAATATTTTCAATTGGATGACATACCAGAAACTCACATATTCACAGTATGGGAGACAAGTAAGGTGGTCATGAGAGGCTATTTTATTCAACAAAAAGCAAGGAAGAAAAAAATGACACAGAAATTAGACGAAATTAGACAAGAAATTGACAAGGAAGAATCGAATCTCAAAAAGAAACCAAAAAGTAAAGATACACAGGAAAGGTTAAAGACACTGCACAAACAAAGAGAATTTTTAGAAATGGAAGAAAGAGCTAAACAACTGAAATTCATGAACCAGGATTATTTTGCAAATGCAAACAAGCCTGGAAGATGGTTGGCTAAAAGATTAAGGAAGAAGAAAGAAGCAACCTACATAACAAGATTAAAAGAAGGAGATCAAACTTTAATACAGAACAAAGAAATAGAAAACCAATTTAGAAATTTTTATGTCTTTATACAAGAAGGAAGAGATGAAGGAAGAAGAAATAACACAATATCTTGGCAAACAAAAAATCAGGAAAATGTCGGATACACAGAGAGAACTAAACAAAGAAATTACAGAACAAGAAATAAAAGAAGCAATAAAATCTCTAAAACCAAATAAAGAACCAGGCCCTGACGGACTTTCAACCATGTATTACAAAGTGTTTCAAAATGAATTGGCACCTTATTTAAAAAAAATATATAAACCAAGTGAGAGAAACCCAAAACATTCCAGAATCATGGAAACAGGCAATGATATTTTCACTTTTTTTCACTTTTTTAAATATATATATATGTTTTGTGTTTTTCTTCTTTTTGTGTGTGTGTGTTTTTAATATATATATATATATGTAAATATATACATAAATAGATAGATAGATTTTCCCTCTTATTAGTCACTATCTCTTCCTACTGTCCTATCTTCTTGCAGTTATTCCCCCACTTTCCCTGTAACTTTTGAAAATACCAAATAAAAATATATATATTTTAAAAAGACTGTAATCTTTTTTCTAAGATTAATATCAACATCCAACGTGAAAAGCGAGAGCTGGAACAGCGTGAAGCTGAGCTCCAGAAATTTTGGAAACCAGAAGAGGAGACATTGTGTCAGGAGGCAAAAGAGAGACAAATGGAACGCATTCTGCAGGAACATGAGCAAATAAAAAAGAAAACAGTTTGTGAATGTTTGGAGCAGATCAAGAAGACTGAGGTTGGAGCTAAGGCATTCAAAGATATTGTCATTGAAGATCTCTAAGAATTGGATACCACCAACGACAGAATTGGGGCAAACTTCCCACACAGAACCCCCATGAGCAACAGTGTTTTCTGGTGGTCTTTGGTGACCCTTCTGACACCCCCCTGGCGACCCCCCCCCCGGGTCTTCCCAGGTTGAGAAATGCTGCCTTAAGACCATCCAGTCCAACTCCCTTCACCAGGGCAAGAAAACATTATCGAAGCCCTCCTGACAAAGAGCCATCCAGCCATTCACACAGAGACATATATGTATATGACAGATGCAGTATCAAATATTTGAAAGGGACCCCTAAGGAAGGACAGTGATATGTTGCATGTTCCAGAGTAGGCAAACCGGACATCAACACTGGCAAAGAAACAGCAAAAAATATTGTTTATCCACAAGCAGAAAGAAATGACATACATTAGAAAGCAGCACTTTCTCATTAGATCACCAGACTGGGCCACAGCAACGCGTGGCAGGGGACCGCTAGTTATATATATATAAAAATTCTGATTCATACGAATAGTTTTATTAAGTTTTGAAAAAGGAAGTTATGCTGCCTCACCCTGTAGTTTGCAGTTTATTAAGAGACTATTTAAGACAAGCCGCTATTTATTTAGCTGTGCCGACAATGCATTTTAGAACTCCCTCGGTGCGAGTTTCAAACTGCCCTCTTGATTTATTAAGCAAGTGGCTCCCTTCCTTTTGGGATGGGAGCCTCCAGGTGTTTTCCTGGCAGATTTCCTCAAAAGATCTGTAAGGGCTTACCGGCCAGTCTTGGCTCATTGCCTTTGCCTGGTTGTAACTTTTTATCTCGTGTTATTTTGATATCCAGAACACTGCAAATAATAAAAGAAACCCTTCACTTTGCAGCCTCTTGTTTTCCCGGGCCTGAATGAATCTTCCAGCCTTCCTAACAAAGAGCAAAGGAAAGGACGAATAATTTTAACTGCTACGCAAAACATTGCAAAAGAAGCATGGAAAATGCATTGCTGAAAAAGATCCATGAGAGGACACTAGAGGCAGAAATATTATTCTTGGACAAGAAAAAGAGCAAACTTGCATTTAATAGTGTAATATCAAAAGGGCATATAGTATGCAATTTACCCATATCCCCAGTACATAGCTCAATTGAGTCAGGAGGCTATATGTAGACTGAAGACAATAATGAAGATGGAGCACCACTCTCCAAAAAATCTTCATGGATAAAATCCAAATCCAGTCCAGAGATAATGCCAGATAGCTTTATCAAAAAGTGACTCTGCTTGTAGCTGTTTCCTTTAAGTTTCTAATTACTCATTATAAACCTGTGGATGAACCTTCAGAATTACTTGCAGTGTGAATTTACTACAAGCAGAGTCACTTTTTGTAAAAGCTATCTGGCATTATGTGAGTATATGTTTGATGTATGGATTATCTTTACTTCTGTAATTTTGCTGGAAAATACTTGTTACTCTTTGTTATGCTATGTTTTGTTATAGATAAGAGTCTAGAGTTGCTGATTATATCAACTCCTGAGGAAGGGGATTTCTTTCCCCGAAACAGGCTACAAAAATACCCGGGCACCCCTATTGAATGCTATTTGGACTTTTCCTTTGGAGACTTTTTTTGAGAAGCAGTGCTCCATTTTCACTGGACTTGATTTGGATTTTATCCATGAAGATTTTTTTTTTGAGAGTGGTGCTCCATCTTCATTATTGTCTTCAGTCTACATACAGCCTCATGACTCAGTGCTTACTTTGTTTATATAATTTTTCTCATTGACTATATCCCTGAAGCCTATATACAGTGGAACCCTTATTCAGACTTAGAACTGTTACGTTTGAGAGCAGCTGCTCCTTTTGATTTTGCTTTGTGCCACTGAATTGAGCTATGTATTGGGGATTTTGGTAAATAATAATAATAATATAATAACACTTTATTTATACCCCGCTACCATCTCCCCAAGGGACTCAGTGTGGCTTACATGAGGCCGAGCCCAAAATACAACAATACAAGCAATAACAATACAAGCAATTCAAAATAACAAAACAGTAAACCAATAACACACACAATATCAATAGGACAACACATTTTAAAAACTATGGGTAGGCCAAATGTAATTAAATTAAAAGATTAAAAATAATGCTGGACATGGACGAAAAAGTGATAGGGCAGTTTGTGGGAACATACGAGCAGACTTAAATATATAAAGTGCTTTAGAGGACAAAGTGCTATGGGATCATTATTCTGGGGAGGCACATTAGAACAACCATGTCTTCAAGTTCCTCTTAAAGACTGCCAAAGTTGGGGCATGCCTGATGTCCTTAGGAAGTGAGTTCCAGAGTCAAGGGGCCACCACCGAAAAGGCCCTCTCACTTGCGATGCAGGTGGGAGTGTGAGCAAGGCCTCTCCAGATGATCAAAGAGATCGTGTGGGTTCATATATAGAGATGTGGTCACGAAGGTAGGCGGGTCCCAAACCGTTCAGGGCTTTGTAGGTAAGAACCTGCACCTTGAATTGGGTCTGGAAAACGAATGGCAGCCAATGGAGCTCCTTGAACAGGAGGGTTGACCGTTCCCTGTAAGGAGCCCCAGTTAACAACCTGGCTGCCGCCTGTTGGACCATCTGGAATTTCCGAGCCGTTTCCGAGCCGTAAATTGCATACTGTATGCTCTTTTGATATTACCCTTTGATATTACACATAGATTGTTTTGTGTTTGTCCTGAAACTATAAATCCAACAACGACAATTCCCAAATGACAAACTCAACCCCCACTCCTCCACCCCACCAGTATTCAATTTTTTTAGTAGTAGTAATTTTATTGATTAGCCCTTAGGCCATATCACAATAAGAAACAGAACAACAAGGCCTGACAAGACCTGATCACACTCCACGTAGAAAGTTAAAATAAGACACTTATAATAATACAGTAAATACATATGATAAGACATGATAAAACTGATAAACTGATCAAGCTGAGTATATACATCATATTTCATTATCACCCCTACAATTTACCCCGATCAGCCCTACATATGTGGTTCTCAGACGTATTGTTTTGCTTAAGTTCAGAGCTGTTTTATACGTTATTTTTGGGTCTTGGCCACACATAAAATATGTTGTTCTGATGTGAGAATCCCAATACATTGTCCGTTTGATATATGGACCAAGGTGGAAGTCTCTCACCTTTTGATACAATTTGCAATCAAACAATATGTGTGCTATATCCTCAATTTCAGGTGCCCCGCAGATACAACTCCGTTCATTATAAGGGATGCTGTTAAATCTCCCGTATCTAACCATTGTCTCGAGCTGATCAAATCTGGCTCGGGTGATTACCTCCCTGAGATGTTTTGGTATTTGCATTTTTAGGTAATTAGCAATTTGAAAGGTACGTTTATATTGACTCAGCCATTTTAGGTTAGCAGTCTTACTGAGGGTGGCTATATCTTTTTGTGCTTCTATATCCAAAATTCTTTGTATAGCACCCTTTCTTACTTGGTCATTCAAATTTGTGCATATCGGGTATTTGTGCCAAATTGGTCCATTGAATGAAAATACATCCTGCATAGCAGATATTTACATTACAATTCATAACAGGTGCAAAATGACAGTTCTGAAGTAGCAACGAAAATAATGTTATGGTCGAGGGTCAGCACAACATGAGAAGCATCCCAAGCTCTGAAGATCACCTGGGAAGGAATCTCACTGGAGCATTGCAGTGCACCCAAATACCCGGGAGTCACTCTGGACCGTGTTCTTACCTACAAGAAGCACTGCCTGAACATCAAGCAAAAAGTGGGTGCTAGAAACAATATCATACGAAAGCTGACTGGCAACCTGGGGACCACAACCAGATACAGTGAAGACATCTGCCCTTGCGCTGTGCTACTCTGCTGCTGAGTATGAATGCCCAGTGTGGAACACATCTTGCCATGCTAAAACAGTGGATGTGGCTCTTAATGAGACATGCCGCATTATCACGGGGTGCCTGCGCCCTACACCACTGGAGAAATTACACTGCTTAGCCAGTATTGCACCACCTGACATCCGCCGGGAAGTAGCAGCCAATAGTGAAAGGGACCAAGGCAGAGACATCTCCAGCTCATCCCTTGTTTGGGTATCAGCCAGCACGCCAACGACTTAAATCTAGACATAGTTTTCTAAGATCTACAGAGACACTCGCTGGAACACCTCAGCAAGCGAGAGTCCAAAAGTGGCAGGCTCAAACCCAGCACCTCAACCAATGGCTGATACCCAATGAGAGACTCCCTCCTGGGCACACAGAAGACTGGGCGACTTGGAAGGCGCTGAACAGACTGCGCTCTGGCACCACGAGATGTAGAGCTAACCTTCAGAAATGGGGCTACAAAGTGGAATCCTCGGCATGCGAGTGTGGAGAAGAGCAAACCACTGACCACCTGTTGCAATGCACCCTGAGCCCTGCCACATGCACAATGGAGGACCTTCTTGCAGCAACACCAGAGGCACTCCAAGTGGCCAGATACTGGCAAAGGACATTTAACCAACTACCAAACTCACAAGATGTGTATTTTTCTGTCTGTTTGCTTTGTTCTGTTAGAAATGTAATATATAATGGACTGGTTGCTCTGACACGACAAATAAGCACAACATGAGGAACTGGATTAAGGGGTCGCGGAATGAGGAAGGCTGAGAAACACTGCAATGCAACATACGTTGTGGCAGCCACAAAAACAAAGATTCTGGAGTAGAACAACAACTTCCAAAGTAAGGAGGGCACACTTAAACAGGAAATAACACTTTCGAGCCAGGAACAGATTCCTTTCCCACCTTTTCTGGCCTAGTGTGGTTATGATCACCTTCTTCCTCGTTGATACTTGTTCCACCCCCCTCCAAATACAAACCCAAGCTTACAAACACAGTTCTGGGCAAATAGACAAAAGAGAATCACAACAGTGGCATCAAGCCCATTGGGAAAGGCGGGCGAAGGATACCTCTCCATGTCTTCATTTCGAGGGAGCTTGCTTGCTGGCCGCCGCCATCTTGGGTGCGTCTCGGAAAACCTTCCCGCTGCTCCTGTTGCTGCGACCGCGAACTTTGGTTCCGGGAGAGGAAGCGGCCCCTCGTTGTGCCAACTGAGCATGCGCGGCACTTTCTCCTTGAGCTCAGCTGTAGTCAGTCCTATTACTCTTTGGTTTCATTGAAGCATTCCAGCCCTGAAAACATGCAACTGCGGATCTGTACCAACTAAATGCACTCATAGAATCACAGAGTTGGAAGAGACCTCATGGGTCATCCAATCCAACCCCCTGCAAAGAAGCAGGAAAATTGCATTCAAAGCACCCCCGACAGATGGCCATCCAGCCTCTGTTTAAAAGCTTCCAAAGAAGGAGCCTTCACCACACTCCGGGACAGTGAGTTCCACTGCTGAACAGCTCTCACAGTCAGGAAGTTCTTCCTCATGTTCAAATGCACTCATAGAATCACAGAGTTGGAGGAGACCTCATGGACTATCCAGTCCAACCCCCTGCCAAGAAGCAGGAATATTGCATTCAAAGCACCCCTGACAGATGGCCATCCAGCCTCTGTTTAAAAGCTTCCAAAGAAGGAGTCTCCATCACACTCTGGGGCAGAGAGTTCCACTGCTGAACAGCTCTCACGGTCAGGAAGTTCTTCCTGGGGTGTGGTGCTCATCTCCATTTCTAAGCCGAAGAGCCAGCGTTGTGCCTCGCCTCGCCTCGCCTACGTGTGATCCAGTTCAACAACCAGCAGAGTTACCTTGTCTGCTGTGGACTCATCTTCTTGTGTTTCTAATAATAATAATAATAATAATAATAATAATAATAAACATTACACAGTCCTAGACACTTGGGAAGTGTCCAACGTGTGATCCAGTTCAACAACCAGCAGAGTTACCTTGTCTGCAGTGGACTCATCTTGTTGTGTTTCTAATAATAATAATAATAATAATAATAAACATTACACAGTCCTAGACACTTGGGAAGTGTCCGACGTGTCATCCAATTCAACATCCAGCAGAGTGATCTTGTCTGCAGTGGACTCATCTTGTGGTGTTTCTAGTAATAATAATAATAATAATAATAATAATAATAATAAACATAACACAGTTCTAGACACTTGGGAAGGGTCCGACGTGTGATCCAATTCAACAGCCAGCAGAGTGACCTTGTCTGCTGTGGACTCATCTTGTTGTGTTTCAAAGAATAATAATAATAATAATAATAATAATAAACATCACACAATCCTAGACACTTGGGAAGTGTCCGACATGAGATCCAATTCAAATGCCAGCAGAGTGTCTGCTGTGGACTCATCTTGTTGTGTTTCTAATAATAATAATTATTATTATAATTATTATACCCTCTGGTGCAGCTACAAAAGCAGTTATACCTCCCAAATGGTACACTTTCGGAGCAATAAGAAATCTGAAACACAATCTAACGTTGAGTCCCCCCAGGGGTGAGAAAGACAGTATATAAATACTGTAATTAAATAATTAATTAATTAATAACTTCAGGTGCTGTATTTAGTATTGTACCGATGCTGGCTCTCAAGTGTTGTCAATGCTACCCACAAGATAAAGTCTTGCTCAAAACAGTGTAGTGCTTTCGCTTACACAATATACCCATTTTCTCTCACATCCAGATATCAGTGTGGTTTTAGTTGCTTTTATTGTACATAAGTGCTGTAAAGAAGACTCTATAACACAAAGTTCCATATGAGACAAGTCTGGGGTTTACTGTACAAGAGCGGCCTGCGTGAAACTCATCCAAGCCTAGTAAGTTATGCGTCATGGGCTCCAGTGCCAGCACTAGGTATCTACCGATTGGCACAGGGCACTTAAAAGCCCATATGCTCCAAACAATAACAAAAACAAACAGAACAAACAGAACATGTAGTTAAACCAAGCTTCCTGTTTTGCGTTCATGCCGTATGCTTTGCGAAGACTGACACCATTTTTCACAATTTCAACCTTTTGTGGTTAACGAAGGCAGAAAGGATCACCTGAAAGACAAAGGGCAAACCAGGAACTGAAAGGAAACAAGTGAACATCGCTGACTATTCTAATCTATTAGCCATCTCAACATGTCATTGCCCAACACCACTAACAAAATTTGCATACTCTGATACAGGAAGCAGATCTTCCACAATTATTATTCTTGCACAATGGCTAGTTTGCAATGTGCAGACCACCCTGCTTTGCCTTTGTCAGATATATTAAAATTAACTAGGTATTTTTAATTACAAAAATGTGAGTCAAGCACTGAAAGGGTTAAATGGATACAATGACTCAGCAAAAGCTTCAGTTCAATATAAACAGGTGTGCCTGTAGCTTAGTGGGCCTCAGTCTGTCAGAGGTCTCTGTAGGAGAAGGGCCTCAGTGTGTTAGTAGGCCTCAGTATGAAGAAGGCCTCGGTGTTACTTCACCTCAGTGGGGAAAAAGCCTCGGTCTGAGAGAGACCTCAGTGTGAGAAGGCCTCAGTCTGAGAGAGCCCTCAGTGTGAGAAAGCCTCACTGGGTTAAATGGATACAATGACTCAGCAAAATTGATATTCAGTGGGTTAAATCGATACAATGACTGAAAGGGTTAAATGGATACAATGACTCAGCAAAAGCTTCAGTTCAATATAAACAGGTGTGCCTGTAGCTTAGTGGGCCTCAGTCTGTCAGAGGTCTCTGTAGGAGAAGGGCCTCAGTGTGTTGGTAGGCCTCAGTATGAAAAAGGCTTCAGTGGTAGTTCACCCCAGTGGGAAATTGGCCTCAGTCTGAGAGAGCCCTCAGTGTGAGAAGGCCTCAGTGAGAGAAAGGCCTCAGTCTCAAAGAGCCCTCAGTGTGAGAAAGACTCAGTGGGTTAAATGGATACAATGACTCAGCAAAATTGATACTCAGTGGGTTAAATGGATACAATGACTAAAAGGATTAAATGGATACAATGACTCAGCAAAAGCTGCAGTTCAATATAAACAGACTGAGGCCCACTAAGCTCCCACAGAGACCTCAGACAGACTGAGGCCCACTAAGCTACAGGCACATGTGTGAAGCTTCAGTGTGCCTGTAGCTTAGTGGGCCTCAGTCTGTCAGAGGTCTCTGTGGGAGAAGGTCCTCAGTATGAAGAAGGCCTCAGTGTTAGTTCACCTCAGTGGGAAAAAGGCCTCAGTCTGAGAGAGCCCTCAGTGTGAGAAGGCCTCAGTGGGTTAAATGGATACAATGACTCAGCAAAAGCTGTAGTTCAATATAGGCAGGTGTGCCTGTACCTTAGTGTGCCTCAGTCTGTGCAAGGTCTGTGGGAGAAGGGCCTCAGTGTGTTAGTAGGCCTCAATATGAAGAAGGCCTCAGTGTTAGTTCACCTCTGTGGGCAAAAGGCTTCAGTGTGAGAGAGCCCTCAGTGTGAGAAGGCCTCAGTGTCAAGTAGGCCTCAGTGTTAGCAGGCCTCGGTTTGAGTAGGCCTGGTGTGAGAAGTTTCGGTGAGAGAAGCCCCAGGGTGACAGTCATCATGTGTGAAGCTTCAGTGTGAAGGCTGCTGTGTAGAAAGCTCCTGTGTGAAGCTCCTGTGTAACTTTGGTGAGTACGGGCATCTACGTTGCATGGACCCCCTCACCTAGAAACCTGTTCTCTTCATCCATACTTACTCCATCTTGTCATCCAAGCAAGTCACAATGTCTTTGTCTACATAGCGGCAAAAGAGGAGCAAGAGGTTGCTGGGGAGGTGAAGCGGCTCCACCATGGAGGCCTTAGGCACGTGAGAGAGCTCTCTTGCAACGAGAAGCACTGTATTTACCCTAGGGAGAAATAAAAAGAGGAGGTGCAACTGTTAAGGGGGTTGCTTGGACAAAATGTGGAGGAATAATTTTGCTCACAGATGCTAACTCACCATTTTTCAAAATCTGCATCATGGGTATTTTGGTGTATGCCAGAAGACAGGCATCTCTCACCATGGCTGAGCAGTAAATACAGGAATGAGATGGCAAACTTGAGGGAAGGAGAAAGAAATCAGGAAATATTAGTGTCAGGATCACCGTATCAGCCTGGGACTGGCTTGTTCGGTGCTCTGCCATAAAGAAGAGAGGTGGGCAGGCCCGTAGCCAGGATTTCGTTTCGGGGGGGGGGGGGGGTAAAAATTTTTTAGGGGGGGTTTCGGGGGGGGGGCTGAGTTTCGGGGGGGGCTGAGTCTGAGTGAAAGAGGGTCTAGCCTAGCAAACCTTTTGTATCATTACCCCAATACCCCCATACATATGGGATATATTGAGAATGGTGATCAAATCATGATATTAATAAACATAACAGTTTAAATAATGCACCAGTAAGGCCTTTTCGCGAACCACCATGAGAATTTCGGGGGGGGCTGAAGCCCCCCGAGCCCCCCCCCCTGGCTACATGCCTGGAGGTGGGTGAAAGGAAGGCAGAGTTGGGGAAGGTTGTGTAGATAAGACATCTTTTTTTTGAGGGAAATTAAATTGCAGTTAATGGACTGTAGGCACAGTGTTTGGCCACTAGAGGGCAGATGGGAGTTGGGACTGACAGGAAGTTTGAGCTGGAAAACTTTAGAACTGTCTTTTTAGGATTTATTTATTTATTTATTTATTTACAGTATTTATAATCCGCCCTTCTCACCCCGCAGGGGACTCAGGGCGGATTACAATATACATATACATGGCAGACATTCAATGCTATAATAATAATAATAATAATAATAATAATAATAATAATCTTTATTTATACCCCGCCACCATCTCCCCGATGGGGACTCGGAGCGGCTTACACGAGGCCAAGCCCAAACAACAAAGTACAATAGAGTAAAACCGAAAACGCAAACAATAAACAACAACAACAGAATTATATAAAACATGTGAATACATAGCAATATAAAATTTCAATAGGCACAATCACAATGACAATGGGTGGGGTACATGTAATAATTAAAAGAGAAACTGATTAAAACGAATTAAAAAACTCAGACGAGATAAAAGAGAGACAGATTATTTAAGGAGGAGGACTCATTATAGTGGGGGTTGTGGAATCAGGCTTTTCCATGAGGGCGGGGGGTCATATACTCCAATGACAAAAACGTTGAGGCGGAGCAATAGTGTCACCAAAGGCGCAGCAGAAGAGCCAGGTTTTAAGGTTCTTTTTAAAGGTTTCTAGGGGAGGGGCTTTCCTAATTTCTCCAGGTAATGAGTTCCAGACACACAACATATATAGACAGACACAGAGAGGCTATTTAACATTCCAGCTTTTTCACGAGGGTATTCTGGCCACCAAGGGAGCTATCGCTTCACCGTCCATTTGTGACACTGATGAAGTACTTACTCATTCATTGCATGCTTGCTGGAGATTTTTATGGCCTCGTAAATTAGCCTCCCTGCATCAGCAGTACCCATATTTCCTACTTAACAGATGCAACTATCTTTTAGGCTGTAAAGGTTGACAGCAAGCTACACAAATTGGTAGGAAGCTCACTCCGACCCAGGCTGGCTTCGAACTCATGATCTTTTAGTCAGTAGTGATCTTAATGCAGCTGACTCCCAGCCAGCTGCGCCACAGTCCCGTTTTGTGGAAAGAAAGAATAAAACACTTGTCTCCAGCGTTTTATTGTTGAACTTGAATTTAACTCCAAGATTTTCCAGGGTCTGACAATTAGGGGGGAATCTGCAGCATCCAAATCCTGGTGACTCTGAGCTATACTGTCACATATTCTCCTCATCTCTACTCCCACCTCCAACCTGATCTAGATTTTCTACCGAGTTACAAGTTGAAATATCCTCCACTTTGGATCTCTGCCTCCTACATACCTTGTTCCCAAAGATCATGGAAAGGGATTGTTTGACAGGTTCCGGATGCAGTTTGGTCAGATCCTGCAGAACGTCAATCAGCTCACTGAAGTCCAAGTGCTCAATGACAACTCTGAGGGGAGTGTAGAGGATGGGGAGGGTCTGCCAAGACGGTGAAGGGACAAATAAGATCAAGTTCAGGGGCTGCAGTCATGAGAGATTACGACATTTCATCCCTCTCCTCCCATCCGATATGATGAGGAAAATGTCATAAATACTAAAAATTAACTAGGTATTTTTAATTACAAAAATGTGAGTCAAACACTGAAAGGGTTAAAAAGATGCAACGACTCAGCAAAAGCTGCAGTTCTAAAGCTTAGTATGCCTCAGTATTAGTTGCCCTCAGTATGAAGAGGCTTCGGTCTGAGAGAGACCTCAGTGTGAGAGACCTCAGCATAAGAAGGCTCCAATGTTGGTAGGCCTCAGTGTGTGAGAGGCCTGGTGTGAGAAGCCCCAGGTTGAAGACCTTATTGGTGTCAACTGGTCCAGTGGTTTTTGAGTTATGTTAATCCCACAAACGAACATTACATTTTTATTTATATAGATTTATGAGCATAAATAAATAACATTTATTATTTAAACTGTTATGTTTATTCATATCATGATCTGATCACCATGCTCAATATATCCCATATTCATGAGGGTATTTGAATAACGATACAAAAGGTTTGCTAGGGTAGATCTTCTCTCACTCAGACTCAGCCCCCCCCCCCCCCCAAATCAAAATCCTGGCTACGGGCCTGCGACTCGCCCAACAGAAAAGTGGTCTAAAAATGAGAATAGCACCCAGAAGCCTCCAGGTGCAAATATGTATTTTAATTCTGTATTATTCTCTTCCAATTTTGAAAATCAAGGAGGTCTGGAAGAGTGGAAAGAGGCATGGGTACAAGAATGTGTGGTGCCTTGAGATTGATTAAAGGCACTGAATGTTTGCCTACTTGTGTATGTTGTAATCTGCTCTGAGTCCCCTTTGTGAGATAGAGAAGAATATAAATAAAGTGTATTTTTATAATCCCAACTATCAAAATCTCTAATATCTTTGTATTTTATTATTTATTTTTATTATTTTACTTATTTTTTTACTTATTTATTTTTCAGGGGTCCTCAAACTAAGGCCCGGGGGCCGAATAGGGCCCTCCAAGTCATTTAACCAGCCCTTGCTCAGGGTCAACCTAAGTCTGAAGCCACTTGAAAGCATGCAACAACAACAATCCTATCGCAAGCAGGCTCATACTTCCCATTGAAATACTAATAAGTTTATATTTGTTAAAATCATTCTACATTTTAATTACTGTATTGTTTTTAGGGGGGGGGGTTGCACTACAAAAAAGATATGTGCAGTGTGCATTGGAATTCATTCGTTTTTGTTTTTTTTCAAATTATAATCCGGCCCTCCAACAGTTTGAGGGATTGTGACCTGGCCCTCTGTTTTAAAAGTCTGAAGACCCCTTGTACTTATCATGAGGGTATTCTGGCCACCAAGGGAGCTGTCGCTTCGCCGTCCATTTGTGACACTGATGAAGTACTTCCTCATTCTTTGCATGCTTGCTGGAGATTTTTATGGCGTTGTAAATTAGCCTTCCTGCATAAGCGGGACCTAAATTTCCTACTTGAGAGATGAAACTGTTTTTTGGGCTGCAAAGGTTGACAGCAAGCTACACAAATTGGTCGGAAGCTCACTCCGACCCAAACTCATGACCTTTTGGTCAGTAGTGATCTTAATGCAGCTGATTCCCAACCAACTGTGCCACAGTCCCGGTGCTGTATATAACCCCAAAGCCAACTTATTACAGAAAGCTAATTCTGGGCTGTTGGTGCTATTTGGTCATTTGCAGTCAGTTAAAAAGGAAGGGATATGAAAGAAAATACCTCCTCCTGCATGTCCTTCTTAATCAGAAGAGGTAAGTGCTGTACAACTGCAACCAGGACTCGCTTGGCTTGCTCCTGCGACAAGTGCGGCAACAGACGGGCTACCAACCTCTTCCCTTTCCCCACAAGCAGAATCTGCAGGAACTCGTCTTTCGCTTCCCTGAAAGAAGAGCTCAGCTGGTCCACACACAAGGCATGGAAACACATTGAATTGCTCAACGCGTAGGAAGCTACCGCAGCAACCTCTTCTCTTCCCTCTCCCCTTTAAGTCTTCCCTGCCATAATATCCATAAGACTCACTCTTCACTGTTGTGCTCTTCGATCCTCAGAGACTGATACATATGCTCCACCTGATGTGACAGTTGCTCACGGAAATGGGAACGCTGCTCTTCAGGTGAAAGTTCCAGTTTCTGCTGAGTGTCCTCTGCAGCCAGTAGCTCCAGATACATCTATTCACATGAGCAGAGAAGGTTTGTCAAAGACTGCCTTGCTATGTATAACAAAAGACGCAAGGCTGGAGACTTATTAATATTATGTCCAGGCAGGATGGATCTTCCCAGAAGTTTTCCTTTCCTTAAAAAAACAAAAGAAAAATCCCACCCCTGTGCCTCCAATAGGATAGCGAGACGATGATGGATATGTGTTGTTGTGAAGTGAACACTGCTTGGCCTGAATAGACTACTGCAACGCTCTCTACGTGGGGTTGCCCTTGAAGACTGTTCGGAAACTTCAACTAGTCCAGCGAGCGGCAGCCAGACTGCTCACCGGAGCGACATACAGGGAGCATACCACCCCCCTGCTGTGCCAGCTCCACTGGCTGTCGATTCAGTTCTGAGCACAATTCAAGGTGCTGGTTTTGACCTACAAAACCCTGTATGGTTCCGGTCCAGTGTATCTGTCCGAACGCATCTCCCTCTACGTCCCACCCCGGAGTCTGAGATCATCTGGGGAGGCCCTGCTCTCGACCCCACCACTGTCACAAGTGAGGCTGGTGGGGACGAGGAGCAGGGCTTTCTCAGTGGTGGCCCCTCACCTGTGGAACTCACTCCCGGGGGAAATCAGGGCATCATCATCCCTCCTCGCCTTTAGGAGGAGGGTGAAGACGTGGTTATGGGACCAGGCCTTTGGGCACTCTGGCAATTAAATTAGACAATCAGGCGAGTAAGACCAACAGGATTGATGAAGTGGAATGTAAAACTAGATCTATGAGTTAGCGAACGCTGACCATGTAAGATGAGAAACTGGATTTGTATTGGTTTTATTGATGTTATGCTTATAATGCATGAACTGTTAACTGTGAATTGATGTAATTTTGTGTATGATTGTTTTATGATGCAGGCATCGAATTGTGCCTTTGCCTTTGTAAGCTGCCCTGAGTCCCCTTCGGGGTGAGAAGCACCCCAAAGAAGAACCCCAAATAAATAAATAAATAAATAAATAAATAAATAGTCTTTAAACTTTCTTTTGCATCAAAGCTGCCACCAAGTAAGGTGTTTTAGGATTTTCAAATATATATATATATTTGAGGTGAACTTTTCCCACTCCTGCCAACACTGCTCTTATCCCTGGCTCCCAAAAACTGTTTGTTGAAAGGCTTTTCTGTAGCAACAGGGTGTTAAAATTGCTGGAACTATCACAAAAGCTTCACGATGGAATGATGTACAGTAGAGACTTTGTTGAAAGTTACATAGAATAGGATTTATTTTTTAAAACAGACAACTAACCACTCCTGAGAGGTACAAAAAGCATGAGGTACAAAAGTACTTCAGCTTGATTGGTTGCTTGAACAGTTCTCTTCACTTTGTTCTAGACCAGTGGTTCTCAACCTTCCTAATGCCACGACCCCTTAATACGCTTCCTCATGCTATGGTGACCCCCAACCATTAAATTAGTTTCATTGCTACTTCATAACTGTCATTTTGCTGCTGTTATGAATAGTAATATAAATACCTTATATGCAGGATGTATTTTCATTCACTGGACCAAATTTGGCACAAAGACCCAATACACCCAAATTTAAATACTGGTGGGATTGGGGGAGGGTATTGATTTTGTCCTGTGGGAGTTGTAGTTGCTGGGATTTATAGTTAACCTACAATCAAAGAGCATTCTGAACTCCACCAATGATGGAATTGAATCAAACTTGGCACACAGAACTCTCACGACCAGGAGAAAATACTGGAAGGGTTTGGTGGGCATTGACCTTGAGTTTTGGGAGTTGTAGTTCATCTACATCCAGAGAGCACTGTGAACTCAAACAATGATGGAGCTGGACCAAACTTGGCACTAATTCTCAATATGCCCAAATGTAAACACTAGTGGGGTTTGGGGAAAATAGACCTGAACATTTAGGAGTTGTAGTTGCTGGGATTTAAAGTTCACCTACAATCAAAGAGCATTCTGAACCCTGCCAACGATTGAATTGGGCCAAACGTCCCACACAGAACCTCCATGACCAACAGAAAATACTGTGTTTTCTTGTGGTCTTTGGTGACCCCTCTGACACCCCCTCGCGACCCCTTCAGGGGTCCCGACCCCCAGGTTGAGAAACACTGTTCTAGACAGAGCTAACCAAACAGAACCAACTGTTGGTAACAAAACCCTCGCTCTATGTCAGAGAATAGTGATGAGTCTGACTAGCTATCTAGGTAGCCCTTGGGTTATTAACTAACTCTACCCTAGAGTTTTTCCTGTTAACCAACCCAGCCTGGAGAGCCAATCTCTTGTACTAACTCTCTCAAGAGATCAGACAGCTGTCTGACCTTTTCCCTGTCAGCTCACAGCACTGTCTAACACAGACACTCTCTCGCCTGGCTCTCCCCCCCAAAAAACTCCAGATTCAAACTCCCCCTGAAGCTACATTCTTTCCCTCCTCCGACTTGGCTCCTCCCAACTGCTCTGACCAATTCTAGGAGTCTCCCAACCCTATCTTTAACTAATTTATCTCTATACTATCTATCTAAAGCTACTGATATTTTACTATAATCATTTATTTAGTTTTTAAATCAAATAAAGATTACTGAATAAAAATAATAAAAAAGAAAACATGCAAATATTGAGTAGATTAATAGGTACTGGAACTACTCAACATTAACATTTGATGGTCAGAGTATCTGCATGCTAAAAAAAGCCATGCTTCACTTCATTGGTCAATTTTTTGCAATGCAAGAAATGCAAGATACTCCATTTTAGCAGGAAAAACTAAATGCAAAGATATAGAATGGGGGATGCCTGGCTCGAGAGCAGTACGTGTGAAAAAGATCTTGGAGTCCTCGTGGACAACAAGTTAAACATGAGCCAACAATGTGATGTGGTGGCAAAAAAAGCCAATGGGATGTTGGCCTGCATCAATAGGAGCATAGTGTCTAGATCTAGGGAAGTAATGCTACCCCTCTATTCTGTTTTGGTTAGACCACACCTGGAATATTGTGTCCAATTCTGGGCACCACAATTCAAGAGAGATATTGACAAGCTGGAATGTGTCCAGAGGAGGGTGACTAAAATGATCAAGGGTCTGGAGAACAAGCCCTATGAGGAGCGGCTTAAGGAGCTGGGCATGTTTAGCCTGAAGAAGAGAAGGCTGAGAGGAGATATGATAGCCATGTATAAATATGTGAGAGGAAGCCACAGGGAGGAGGGCGCAAGCTTGTTTTTTGCTTCCCTGGAACAATGGCTTCAAACTACAAGAGAGGAGATTCCATCTGAACATGAGGAAGAACTTCCTGACTGTGAGAGCCGTTCGGCAGTGGAACTCTCTGCCCCGGAGTGTGGTGGAGGCTCCTTCTTTGGAAGCTTTTAAACAGGGGCTGGATAGCCATCTGTCAGAGGTGATTTGAATGCAATATTCCTGCTTCTTGGCAGAATGGGGTTGGGCTGGATGGCCCATGAGGTCTCTTCCAACTCTTTGATTCTATGATTCTATGATGTTTTTAAATAAAGGTGACATCTGGCCCTCTTTGTGAGACAAAGCAACCATCAGAAGAAGGAGCTACACTCAACTCACCTTCTCGATCTGATATAACACATGCAGCCGTTGATTCCCGATGGCCTTCAAATATAAAGGGGAAGATAAATATTAATTTCACAACACCTTGATGCATCCCTACATCAGAGCTTGCAAAACTTTAAGCAGAAGTTTCAGGTTGTCTAGAAACATGAAATATGGTAAGAATAAAAACTCCATTATCTACTGCTACGAAATAAAAAAAATCGTAGTATGTCCATCCATACAACAGCCCTAAATATGCACGTATTACGAGGGTTGAATGAAAAGTAATGCCTCCACCTTCGTTACTTGGGTTTGGATAGGAATATTTTAATAAATCAAATGCAGAAATAATTCTTAGAATGTGCTCTTTAACCACCGCTATTCACTTTTCCACATAATCGCCAGACAATTGGATACATTTCTGCCAATGACAAACAAGTTTTCTGAAGCCGTCACGGAAGAAGGCGACACTCTGTTTCCACAACCAGCGTCTCACTGTTCTCTCATCCTGGGTACCCATCGTGCACAGATCTTCCGATAGCCAAGCAAAGCAATAATGTGACCCACACGTTCTTGTGAAATGCTGATTATGCTTGAAATTTCTCTCTGAGTGATACGACGATCGTCCTGAATCAATCTGTCAACCTTTTGCTTGTGAAACTCGGAGGTTGCTGTCACAGGACATCCAACTCTTTGTTTGTCACGCAAGTCAGATGTTCCCACCTCAACATCTTTAAACTTACTCTTTAAACAGTACCTACATCAACACAATCACCATAAACAGCTTGCATTCTCTGCTTAATCTCCTTTGGGGTGACATCTTCTGCGGTCAAGAATTCAATGGCTGCACGTTGCTTAAGTCACATTGACCGACCGTCTGCAGCAGGCCCGTAGCCAGGATTTTGATTCGGGGGGGGGGGGGGGGAGTTGGATTCGGGGTGGCTGAGTCCCAGTGAAAGAGGGTCTACCTTAGCAAACCTTTTGTATCGTTACCCCAATACCCCCATGCATATGGAATATATTGCGTATGGTAATCAGATCATGATATGAATAAACATAACAATTTAAATAATGCACCGGTAAGGCCTTCTCGCGGACCACCATGAGAATTTCGGGGGGGGGGGGGCTGAAGCCCCTCCCCCCTCCCCCCTCCCCCCCCCCCCGGCTACATGCCTGGTCTGCAGGATTCCATACTTCGCACTTTAACAACACAACCATTCTATGCTAAAGCTTCCTGCCAAAATGGAACTGTAGAGGACAGTCTACTGAACAAGCCAGTACCTGCCACACACGTTGCTTAAGCCGCACTGACCGACCATCTGCGCAGGGTTCCATATTTTGTACTTTAACTACACAACCGTTCAATGCTAAGGCTTCCTGCCAAAATGGAACTGTAGAGGAGGGTCTACTGAACAAGCCAGTACCTGCCACATACCAGTACTGCCACCTGTTGAGGAGTTATGAAGGTGGAGGTATTACTTTTCATTTCACCCTCACAGAAAGGATGTACTTTAAGACAGCCCATGACCCTATTTTCTGGGGAAGTTAAGCCCAGGGAAAAGCACTGGCACATACCTGCTCCAATGAAATGTGGTGCGGTGCATCAATGGCCCTCCGGGGACTGTAGCATGTGGAGACGGCCACCTGACCCAAAGAGCCTGGGATCCGCACAACTAGAAGAAGAAACAGTCGTTGTCAGGATGCCACATCTCCATTCCAGAGGAAGGCTTCCATCTTGCAAAACACTCACCAGATTCGTACGTCTCCACTTTCTGGATGTATGGCGTCACAAGCTTGGGGACCTCAGGTTTGGACCCTCCAAAGGGCCCCTTCTCTACTTGCTTCTGTTCCAGCTTATGATAATACTTCTGGGGGAAGGAGAGGAGAGAAATACTGTGTAACCATTACACCTTATGTGCCTGAGAATCCATAAATAAATATTTCTTTGTTCAATTCTTACAATAAAGACTTGTGTCAAGTTACTGAAGTGAAGATATTCTACAAGAAGACGGCTGAAGATCATATTGGAGCTGAATACACTACAGTATTAGGTTGCACATTAAAGTATCACACATAAACAAAATTTTAACAGTTAAGCCTTTCATACAAACCTCTCTCAAACATTGATATATATATAATGTTCTGTGCATAATGACTACATTAAAAACAAAAGAACAGAACCAATGAACGAAATCACACCAAATTTGGCAACAAAATGTCTCACAACACAAGGAGTGACTATCATTCAAAAAATTATGATTTTGTCATTTGGGAGTTGTAGTTGCTGGGATTTAGATGAACTACAACTCCCAAACGTAAGATCAATGCCCACCAAACCCTTCCAGTATTTTCTGTTGGTCATGGGAGAACTGTGTGCCAAGTTTGGTTCAATTCCATCATTGCTGGAATTCAGAATGCTCTTTGATTGTAGTTGAACTATAAATCCCTGCAACTACAACTCCCAAATGACAAAATTGTTGTTTTTTTTTAGTGAAGGACATACATTGGGTTGTTAGGTGTCAATTCGCCCAGTGGTTTTTGAGTTCTGTTAATCCCACAAACGAACGTTACATTTTTATTTATATAGACTAGGCGTCCCCTGCCATGCGTTGCTGTGGCCCAATCTGTGTATATGTGGTTTGCGTTCGTATATGTGTGTATATGTGTGTGTGTGTTTGCGTATATATAGGGCAGCATATATGCGGCATATATATGGTTTTGCGCATGTATTTTTTGGCCTTTTAAAGTCTTTTCTGCTGTGCTTTTGAGTATTTTTATGGGTGATGGTCAGTCGTTGGCCTGAGAGGTGTACATTTTATTTATATAGATAATAATAATAATAATAATAATAATAATAATAATAATAATAATAGATAGGCCTGATAGGTGTATTGTGTCCAAATTTGGTGACAATTCGTCCAGTGGTTTTTGAGTTATTTGAATCCCACAAACTAACATTACATTTTTAATTATATAGACTAGCCATCCCCTGCCACGCGTTGCTGTGGCCCGCATGGGGGGTTCTGTGTGGGAGGTTTGGCCCAATTCTATTGTTGGTGCAGTTCAGAATGCTCTGTGTTTGTAGGTGAACTATAAATCCCAGCAACTACAACTCCCAAATGACAAGATTCTATTTTCCCCAAACTCCACCAGTGTTCACATTTGGGCATATTGAGTATTTGTGTAGACTGTGGTCCAGATCCATCATTGTTTGAGTCCACAGTGATCTCGAGATGTAGGTGAATTATAACTCCAAAGCCAAAGGACGCTGCCCACCAAACCTTTCCAGTATTTTCTGTTGGTCATGGGAGTTCTGTGTGCCAAGTTTGGTTCAATTCCACCATTGGTGGGGTTCAGAATGTTCTTTGATTGAAGGTGAACTATAAATCCCAGCAACTACAACTCCCAAATGACAAAATCATTTTTTTGTGTGAAGGACATACATTGGGTTGTTAGGTGTCTTGTGTCCAAATTTGGTGTCAATTCGTCCAGTGGTTTTTGAGTTCTGTTAATCCCACAAACGAACATTCCATTTTTATTTATATAGATAATATAATGAAATATAATACTAATAATAATATAATATTATAATTATATTTTATATTACATGTAATATTAAATATTATAGTATAACGGTACAGTTCAATATAGTAATATTTAATACTGATCTTGTACTATGCTAATAATATAATATATTGTATGTATATATATCTTGTAAGCTGCTCTGAGTCCCCTTCGGGGTGAGAAGGGCGGCATAGAAATGCCGTAAATAAATAAATATAGTGAAGTCCACACCCCAGTTTTCCTAGGCCTTCAAAGGACTCGTTGCCTTCTCCTTGTACCCACCTGGTAATAGTAGTCATTGCGTTGGGGGTTTTCGCTCTGCAGCTGCAGCATCTGCACCTTTATCACCCAGTCCTTTTCCTCCAGAGTCATGAGTGATGCATAGGGATCCTTTTTTGGAGGCTGAGGCTCCCTACATGCCATTCTTTGAGATATAAACAGGAAGCATTGAATAAGGGATATTCCCAGCTCTTCCTCTTAAGCAATCTAAAATCCAGTGGTCCAAGGCAAGGCTACAAATGGGGACAGTGGGGTGCTTACCTATTTTTGCGTAACTTGCTGAGACATATTGAATATCTTCAATTATTTCCGTGCATACTTCAATTATGTAGTGGGACTGTGGTGTGGCTGGCTAGGAGTCAGCTACATTAAGATGACTACTGACTGTAAGGTCATGAGTTTGAAGCCAGCCCGGGTCGGAGTGAGCTTCCGACCAATTTGTGTAGCTTGCTGTCGACCTTTGCAACCCGAAAGAGAGTTGCATTTGTCAAGTAGGAAAATTAGGTACAGCCTATGTGTGGGGAGGCTAATTTAACAAAATTTACAAGGCCATAAAAAAGACTCCAGCAAAGCACTCCAGCAAAAGCATGCGGGGAATGCTTTGTGTAGTTTGCTGTCGACCTTTGTAGCCCAAAAGACAGTTGCATCTGTCAAGTAGGAAATTTAGGTACCATTTACGCGGGGAGGCTAATTTAACTAATTTACAAGGCCATAAAAATCTCCAGCAAGCATGCAAAGCATGAGGAAGTCCCCGCAGGGGAATCAAGGTGGATCACAATGCAAATATACATGACAAACATTCAATAGCACACAACATATATTGACAGCAACACAGAGGATATTTAACTTTCCAGCTTCATGAGAATATGCTTTTTGAATTCTGGCCAGTGGGGGACCTGTCGCTTCACCATCCATTTGTGACACCGATGGAGTACTTCCTCATTCTTTTACACACTGCTGGAGAGTTTTTATGGCGTCATAAATTAGTTAAATGTGCCTCCCCGCATTAGCGGTACCTAAATTTCCTACTTGACAGATGCAACTGTCTTTCGAGCTGCAAAAGTCGACAGCAAGCTAGACAAAAGGCCGGAAGCTCACTCCGACACAGGCTGGCTTTGAACTCATAACCTCTCGGTCAGTAGTTATTTGAATGCAGCTGACTAATAATTAATATTAGACATGTAAAGTGTTTGTATGAACCAAAACAAGTTTTTAGAAAAGCCAAAACCGTCAAGTAGGAAATTTAAGTACTGCTTATGTGGGGAGGCTAATTTAACTAATTTACGAGGCCATAAAAATCTCCAGCAAGCATGCAAAGAATGAGAAGTACTTCATCAGTGTCACAAATGGTTGGAGAAGGGACAGCTCCCCTGGTGGCCAGAATACCCTCTAGAAAAGCTGGAATGTTAAATTGCCTCTGTGTCTGTCTATATATGTTGTATGTCTATGGCATTGAATGTTTGCCATGTATATGTACATTGTAATCCGCCCTGATACTTCTGCAGGGTGAGAAGGGCGGAATATAAATACTGTAAATAAATATAAAGGCTGTAAATTTCCCCAGAACTGCAACAACTACCAGTTTTTGCCACGTAGTCAATATTGAAAAATACTGGGGTTTGCAAGTAGACAATTGCTGGAAATATCTGGAAAGTCACTCTTCCCAATCCAATTATGTGTACAAGCCTCAGATCTTGTGCTAAAGAGAGAGTAGATCAGATCTGGAATCATCCTGGAATCTAGGGCCTTTCTGGAAGGGCCCTGAGTTGTCTTTGCTCTCTCATTTGCCTTTCCACTTACCTTTTTTGCCCTCTTTTTTGTCTTTGAGTCAAGATCCGCTGGTGCAAAGGATGCAGCTGCATCATGGCGCTGGGAAAACTAGAAATACACAAGAGTACAAGCTGAAGCAGTCCAATTCTTGTGGAGTTTTTAAAAAGATTGGGCAGATAACATAGGAATTGGGAGTAAATGGGAGCAGGTACGGTGTATCCGATGTGTCACCACGAGAAAACCAAAGTGCTGTTCCAGCAGTCACCAGGCAACCCCTCTCCAATGCCAGAGATACAGATTAATGGTGTAACATTAGAAAATGTTGATCATTTCCGCTCCCTTGGCAGCCACCTCTCCACCAAAGTCAACATCGACACCGAAATACAAAACCACCTGAGCTCTGCAAGTGCAGCATTTTTCCGAATGGAGCAGAGAGTGTTTGAGGACCGGGACATCCGAGATATAGATTGTAGGGATACCAAGGTGCTTGTTTATAAAGCTATTGTCCTCCCAACCCTGCTATATGCTTGTGAAACGTGGACTGTCTACAGACATCACATCCAACTCCTGGAACGATTGCATGTGTTGCCTCTGGAAAATCCTGCAAATCCAAAGACAAGCAGACAAATGTCAGTGTGCTGGAAGAAGCAAAGACCACCAGCATTGAAGTGATGGTCCTCCGCCGTCTTCTTGGCACATTTCTCTGTTTCGCCCTCCATTCGTACCTCTTCAAATTCTGCAGCACTGCTGGTCAGAACTGACCTTCAACTGGAGCACTCAAGGGCCAGGTCTTCCCAGTTCTCAGTGTCTATGCCACAGTTTTTAAGGTTGGCTTTGAGCCCATCTTTAAATCTCTTTTCCTGTCCAACAACATTCAGTTTTCTGTTCTTGAGTTCGGAGTAGAGCAACTGCTTTGGGAGGCGGTGGTCGGGCATCCGGACAACGTGGCGGTCCAGCAGAGTTGACGGTCCAGCAGAGTGGAGGACCATCGCTTCAATGCCGGTGGTCTTTGCTTCTTCCAGCACGCTGACATTTCTCCGCTTGTCTTCCCAAGAGATTTACAGGATTTTCTGAAGGCAGCGCTACTGGAATCATTCCAAGAGTTGCATGTGACAGTCCACGTCTCGCAGGCGTATAGCAGGGTTGGGAGGACAATAGCTTTATAAATAAGGACCTTAGTCTCCCTACGGATGTCCCGGTCCTAAAACACTCTCTGCTTCATTCGGAAAAAAAGCTGCACTCGCAGAGCTGAGGCAGTGTTGTATTTCGGTGTCAATGTTGACGTCTGTAGACAGTCCACGTCATGCAGGTGTATAGCAGGGTTGGGAGGACAATAGCTTTATAAACAAGCACCTTGGTCTCCCTAAGAATGTCCCGGTCCTCAAACACTCTCTTCTTCATTCTGAAAAAAGCTGCACTCGCAGAGCTCAGGCAGTGTTGTATTTCGGGGTCAATGTAGACTTTTGTGGAGAGGGGGCTGCCAAGGGAGCAGAAATGGTCCACAATTTCTAATGTTACACCACCCCTGCTGTAATCCTATGCAATAAACTCCAGTCCAGATTTTTGCCATTCTAAGACTTCAGTCCCAGTTTCTCAACAGGCTGCCTCCCTCCCCATCCCTTCTGTACCTGAATTTCTGTTGACTGCCGGTTGATGGACTGAAGGGCGGAACATCAGGAATGTGAGTCAAGGACCAGGTTGGGCTATTTGCACTTGGGAAAAATGGTCTAAATGGAGGTGGAGAAGCATAGCCTGGTCTCTAAAGAGAGAAAAAGAGAGAACAGAAAAGGCTAGCCTCACCATCATCCACCATCCTCATCCTCATCCTCAGGGAGCAAAGCTTCCCTGGAGCAGCTTCTCATCATTTCCAAAGTCAACTATAATACAGCAGGCCTTTAAGTATCTACTGGGGTTTGGTTCCAGCCCCCCTCTCCCCCAAAATCTGTGGAAGCTTAAAATCCATGATACAAAACACTGTAGAAAAAATTGCATCCCTTATATTTGTGTTTTGTTTGTTTGTTTTTAATGCAATACAACTGTTTTGGTTCACTCCTGACATGATAAATAAATAAATCCCTTATACAACACTAGTGGTCCCGTGCCACGCATTGCTGTGGCCCAGTCTGGTGATATGGAAAATAAAGTAAGTAGAAAGTGCTGGTTTCTAGTATATTTAATGTCTTTATGCTTGTGGGTAAACAGTATTTCTTGATGTTTCTTTGACAGTGTTGACGTAGAGATTGTCTGGCTTGTCTACTCTGGAACATGCAACATATAATTGTCCTTCTTTAGGAGTCCCTTTCACATCTATAATACTGTGTGTGTGTGTGTGTGTGTGAATCATATATATCTATCTGTATCTATGGCTGGATGGCTCTCTGTCAGGAGGGCTTTGATTACGTTTTCTTGCCCTGATGAAGGGAGTTGGACTGGATGGCCTTGGGGGTTCTGTGTGGGAAGTTTGCCCCAGTTCTGTCCTTCGTGGGGTTCATTCAGAATGGTCTTTGATTGCAGGTGAACTATAAATCCCAGTAACTATAACTCCCAAATGCCAAGGTCTATTTCCCCCAAACTCCATCTGTGTTCATATTTGGGCATATGGAATATTCGTGCCAAGTTTGGTCCAGATCCATCATTGTCTGAGTCCACAGTGCTCTCTGGAGGTGAGCTACATGTAGGTGAACTACAACTCCCAAACCCAAAGTCATTGCCCACCAAACGCTGCTAGTATTTTCTGTTGGTCATGGGAGACCTGTGTGCCAATAAATATATAAAAAAATATTACAACACATGCGCAAAACCACATATATACGCAAACACACATGTTGTTGTTCATTCGTTCAGTCGTCTCCAACTCTTCGTGACCTCATGGACCAGCCCACGCCAGAGCTCCCTGTCGGCCGTCACCACCCCCAGCTCCTTCAAGGTCAGTCCAGTCACTTCAAGGATGCCATCCATCCATCTTGCCCTTGGTCGGCCCCTCTTCCTTTTATCTTCCACTTTCCCCAACATAATTGGAAGGTAAAAGGAAGAGGGGCCGACCAAGGGCAAGATGGATGGATGGCATATACCCAAACACACATATATACACATATACACAAATATATACACACACAAACCACATATACACAGACTGGGCTACAGCAACATGTGGCAAGGGATGGCTAGTGCATTATATTACCTGATTGAGACCAAACGCTCGACGTGTTCTTCGGGGTGGTGTGAACAAGTAGGGTGACCTTACGGAGCCGGGCTTCACAGGAGACTGTTGCGAGGCAAGAGAGAGAGTTATGGCAGGCATCCTCAAACTAAGGTCCTTCAGCTGTTTGAGCCTCCGACTCCCAGAATCACTAACCACTGAACAAGCCAGTCTTCTGGAAGTTGGAGGCCCAAACAGCCAGAGGGACACAATTGAAGGGTTCCTGTTAAGACATGGATAGAAGAAATAATTGCAGTAGAAGGATCCATACCAACATTTGCATGTGAATCTGGACCATCCCAAGACATTCTGCTGCCTAACTGACCTTTTTCCATATACCATATATGCTTGAGTATAAGTCCACCCGAATATAAGCCAAGGCACCTAATTTTACCACAAAATACTGGGAAAACGGATTGACTCCAGTATAAGCCGAGGGGTGGGAAATGCAGCGGCTACTGGTCAGTTTCAAAATATAAATAGATATCAATAACATTACATTAATTGCAGCATCAGTAGGTTAAATGTTTTTGAATATTTACATAAAACTGTAATTTAAGATAAAACTGTCCAACTCTGATTAAAACGTTATTCTAACCTTCTTCAATGTAAATGTGCTTACATATCCTTCCAATAATAATAGAATAAAATAATGTAAATGTAACAATAAAATAACAAATGTAATAAAATAATAATAGAATGAAATAATAAATGTAATAATAATAAAGTAATGTAAATGTAATAATAATAATAATAGAGTAAAATAACAAATGTAATAAAATAATAGAGTAAAATAATAAATGTAAGAATAATAATAGAGTAAAATAACAAATATAATAAAATAATAGAATGAAATAATAAATGTAATAGAGTAAAAGAATGTAAATGCAATAATAACAATAATAGAGTAAAATAATGTAAATGTAATAATAGAGTAAAATAACAAATGTAATAATAACAATAACAGAGTTAAATAATAAATGTAAGAATAATAAAGTAAAACAATGTAAATGTAATAATAATAATAGAGTAAAATAATAAATGTAATTAAAATAATAATAGAGTAAAATAATGTAAATGTAATAATAATAGAGTAAAATAATAAATGTAATAATTTTTTTTGTTGTGTCAGAAGCAACTTGAGAAACTGCAAGTAGCTTCTGGTGTGAGAGAATTGGCCATCTGCAAGGACGTTGCCCAGGGGACGCCTGGGTGATTGGATATTTGTATCATCCTTGTGGGAGGCTTCTCTCATGTCCCCGCATGAGGAGCTGGAGCTGATAGAGGGAGCTCATCTGCCTCTCCCCGGATTTGAACCTGCGACCTGTCGGTCTTCAGTCCTGCCGGCACAGGGGTTTAACCCACTGCGCCAACGGGGGCTCCAATGTAATAATAATAATAAAGTAAAATAATGTAAATGTAATAATAATAATAATAATAATAATAATAGAGTAAAATAATGTAAATGTAATAATAATAGAGTAAAATAATAAATTTAATAAAAATAATAGCAGAGTAAAATAATATATAATCTTGACTTGAGTATAAGCCAAGGGAGGCTTTTTCAGGCTAAAAAAAGGACTGAAAAATTCATCGTATCATTGAGTATATATGGTACATTATCAGCTGGACTCTTTGGTCAACTGAGGCTTGGGTTATTACACTACAATAGGTAGTCTGAAACAATATCTTTTTTATTCAAAAAATAAACAATTAATAAGTAGAGTTGTGTATCACCAAAGGTAGGTAGAGCTTGAGGTCCAATGGGTTACCTGCCGCATGAAATGTTGAGAAGAGGGCTTGATGGTTCTTCCATGGAAGACTGAATGCTCACGGCCCAAAGAATCCAGAAAAGTCTTCTGTACTGGGGAGGCCAGGAAATCTAAATCAGCCCGGGACAGGGATGCCCTCTCCATTGCCTGAAGTGAACAATAGCAAATATTATTTTCTTCACAGGATCAATATGGGAGGCAACACAAGCCTGGCTAAGAAGACTCGCAGGACATTCCCGAGCTTGGGCTTTCCATTACCTCTAATGCAGATTGGCCACGTACAGCTCTCATGACTGCTGGGTCTCCCAGCTCATTTGGCTCCCCTGCTGCTCCATTTGTATGGCCCTCTTCCTGCTCGGCCACGGCTGCTTCCTCTTCTTCCATGGCCTCAGGTTGGAGACTTCCATTCTCTGCAACGTTATCTTCTACCATTGGCTCTTTATCTACAGCTTTGGAGTCCTCCTCTTGCACATCACAGGGCTGCTCTTCACAAGCAGCAGACACCATCAGCCCCTCGGGTTCATCCTTAGGAGCTTGCTCTTGATCTGTTAAAGGGGTTTTGACCCCATTTTGTTCTGCATAAGCTTTGGAGAAGGAGCAAGAGCATTCCAGATCAGTGGAAGAAGGGAAAGAGCAAGGAAAGAGACAGCATCCCTTCCTACAAAGGCAAGTAGTTCTCACACAGTGTCAGGAATCAATTTCTGATGGCATGAAGACATCACAAATTCCCTCCGTGACATCCTGACTGAATCATCCTGACTGAATCTATTCTTTCTGTGACATTCTCAACCCAGCAGAGGGTGCTGGAAACCATATTATGGAACTACATTGTTGTGGTTTTTTCAGGCTATATGGCCATGTTCTAGAGGCATTCTCTCCTGACGTTTCGCCTGCATCTATGGCAAGTATCCTCAGAGGTAGTGAGAAACGTCAGGAGAGAATGCCTCTAGAACATGGCCATATAGCCCGAAAAAACCACAACAACCCAGTGATTCCAGCCATGAAAGCCTTCGACAATACATATTATGGAACTTGTGAAGCAACAAGTTCTAATAAGGAAACTGAGAAGAGGGGGAGATGGGCAGAAAAGGGGTATAAAAGGAAGTGGTGGTGGGAAAAAGTCACTTTGCTGCAGAGATACAAGCAATATATCAATTTCAAAGCAAGCCGGCTTGTGAGTGGTTATTTACTATTGCCGTTTAGATCCTGCAGTCTGACACACAGATGCAATCATCACATTGGCTGTGTTCTCGCACAGGCCCTTCTACACTGCCATATAAAATCCAAATTATCTGCTTTGAACTGGATTATATGATAGTGTTGACCAGGGGTCCTCAAACCTTTTAAACAGAGGGCCAGGTCACAGTCCCTCAAACTGTTGGAGGGCCAGAATATAATTTGCAAAAACATGAATGAATTCCTATGCACACTGCACATATCTTATTTGTAGTGCAGAAAGCACTTAAAAACAATACAATAATTAAAATGAAGAACAGTTTTAACAAATATAAACTTATTAGTATTTCAATGGAAAGTGTGGGCCTGCTTTTGGCTGATGAGATGGGATTGTTGTTGTGTGCTTTCAAGTAATTTCAGACTTCGGTTGACCCTGAGCGAGGGCTGGGTAAATGACGTTGGAGGGCCGTATCTGACTCTCGGGTCTTAGTTTGAGGACCTCTGGTGTAGACTCGTATAATCCAAGTCAAAGCTGAAAATGTGGATTATCTGCTTTGAAAATCTGGACAATATGGCAGTGTAAAAGAGGCTATATAGGTTTGGCCTTAAATTTGTATGTAAGTTGGAACAGGTACTTTTTGAAGTGTAACTCCAGCCAAATATGCACTTAACTAGCTGTTCCCTGCCACGCATTGCTGTGGTCCAGTCTGGTGATCTGGAAAATTAAGTAATGAGAAAGGCACACAACATATATAGACAGAGACACAGAGGCTATTTAACTTTCCAGCTTCATAAGAATATGCTTTTTGATTTCTGGCCACCAGGGGAGCTGTCACTTCACCATCCATTTGTGACACCGGTGGAGTACTTCCTCATTCTTTTGCATACTGCTGGAGAGTTTTTATGGCGTCATAAATTAGTTAAAGATGCCTCCCCGCATTAGTGGTACCTAAATTTCCTATTTGACAGATGCAACTGTCTTTCGGGCTGCAAAGGTCACCAGCAAGCTAGACAAAAGGCCGGATGCTCACTCCGACCCGGGCTGGCTTTGAACTCATAACCTCTAGGTCAGTAGTTATTTGAATGCAGCTGACTAATAATTAATATTAGACATGCAAAGTGTTTATATGAACCAAAACAAGTTTTTAGAAAAGTCAGAACTGTCAAGTAGGAAACTTAGGTACTGCTTATGCAGGGAGGCTAATTTAACTAATTTACGAGGCCATAAATTTTTCCAGCAAGCATGCAAAGAATGAGGAAGTACTTCATCAGTGTCACAAATGGTTGGTGAAAGGACAGCTCCCCTGGTGGCCAGAATACCCTCAAGAAAAGCTGGAATGCTAAATTGCCTCTGTGTCTGTCTATATATGTTGCATGTCTATGGCATTGAATGTTTGCCATGTATATGAGTCCCCTGCGGGGTGAGAAGGACCGAACATATATACTGTAAATAATAAAAAAAGTAAGTAAAGTAAGTACGAGGTGCTTGCAAGTCGGATGTTTGTAACCCCCGTGGACTGCCTATACCAATAAAATGTCCTATTATACTAATTAAGATCTCACAAAACAAGTTTAACTATTTTACCTGATGAGGTGAATGTCAAATTACCATAAAGATCAATTTCACCCTCTTCAGTGGTTTCCTCAGGCACGGGTTCCTCATCCATTATGAAGAAATCCTCCAGGATCTAGTTGGTGGTGACAAAATGCAAATGGTTGGAAGCGAGGAAAAAAACATATTATTATTATTTATTTACTTTATTTGTATACCGCCTTTCTCAGCCCTAGGAGACTCAAGGTGGTTAACAGGGCAAAATTAATTGTTTACAGTGTCATAAATACAATTTATTTTATTTATTTATCGGGTTTGAGCCTGCCACTTTTGGACTCTCGCTTGCTGGGGTGTTCCAGCAAGTGTCTCTGTAGATCTTAGAAAACTGATTCTTGATTTAAGTCGTTGATGTACTGGCTGATATCCAAACGGGATGAGCTGGAGATGTCTCTGCATTGGTCCTTTCACTATTGGCTGCTATTTCCTGGCAGATGTCAGGTGGTGCAATACCGGCTAGACAGTGTTATTTCTCTAGTGGTGTAGGGCGCAGACACCCCGTGATAATGTGCCATGTATCATTAAGAGCCACACCTACTGTTTTAGCATTGTGAGATGTGTTCCACACTGGGCATGCGTACTCAGCACCAGAGTAGCATAGCACAAGGGCAGATGTCTTCACTGTGTCTGGTTGTGATCCCCAGGTTGTGCCAGTCAGCTTTCGTATGATATTGTTTCTAGCACCCACTTTTTGCTTGATATTCAGGCAGGGCTTCTTGTAGGTCAGAGCACGGTCTAGGGTCACTCCCAGGGATTTGGGTGCGCTGCAATGCTCCAGTGGGATTCCTTCCCAGGTGATCCTCGGAGCTCAGGATGCTTGTCTGTTCTTAAGGTGGAAAGCACATGTCTGCATTTTGGATGGATTAGGGATCAGCTGGTTTTCCCTGTAATTGGTGGAAAGGGCACCTAGAGCTTCGGAGAGCTTCCGTTCAACCATCTCAAAGCTCCCTGCTTGAGCAGTAATGGCACGATCATATATATTTTATATTATTAGAATAGTACAATATCAGTATGAAATATTACTATATTTACTATATTATTATACTGAAATATTGTTAATATTACATGTAATATAAAATATATAATTATATTATTATTACACTGTATTACATTATTATAAATATTATACAGTATGTGTGTGTGTATATATATATATATATATATATATATATTATTAATATTAATATATAACATGACCATACTGCCTGGGAAACTCACAACAACCCAGTAATATTACATGTAATATAAAATATATAATTATAATATCATTTTATTAGTTATATATTGTATTGCATTATACTATTATAATACTAGCTGTCCCCTGCCACGCGTTGTTGTGGCCCAGTCTGTGTATATATGTGTATAAGTGGTTTTGTGCATGCGTTGTAATGTATTTTTTTATTTTTTTGGCTTTTAAAGTCTCTTCTGCTATGTTTTTCAGTGTTTTTATGAGTGATGGTCACTTGTTGGCCTGATAGGTGTGTTGTGTCCAAATTTGGTGTCAATTCGTCCAGTGGTTTATGAGTTATGTTAATCCCACAAACAAACATTATATTTTTATTTATAGACTAGCCGCCCCCTGCCACGCGTTGCTGTGGCCCACATGGGGGTTCTGTGTGGGAGGTTTGGCCCAATTATATTGTTGGTGGGGTTCAGAATGCTCTGTGATTGTAGGTGAACTATAAATCCCAGCAAGTACAACCCCCAAATATCAAGATTCTAGTGTTCACATTTGGGCACATTGAGTATTCATGTAGAGTTTGGTCCAGATCCATCATTGTTTGAGTCCACAGTGATCTCTTGATGTAGGTGAACTACAACTCCAAAACCAAAGGACACTGCCCACCAAACCTTTCCAGTATTTTATGTTGGCCATGGGAGTTCTGTGTGCTACGTTTGGTTCAATTCCATCATTGGTGGGGTTCAGAATGCTCTTTGCTTGTAGGTGAACTATAAATCCCAGCAATTACAACTCCCAAATGACAAAATCAATGTTTTTGAGTGAAGGACATACATTGGGTGTTAGGTGTCTTGTGTCCAAATTTGGTGTCTATTCGTCCAGTGGTTTTAGAGTTCTGTTAATCCCACAAACATCACATTTTAATTTATATAGATTATAATATATACAATATATTATATTAATATATAACATGGTCATACTGCCCGGAAAATTCACAACAACCCAGTAATGGACAACAAGTTAAACATGAGCCAACAATGTGATGTGGCGGCAAAAAAAGCCAATGGAATTTTGGCCTGCATCAATAGGAGCATAGTGTCTAGATCTAGGGAAGTCATGCTACCCCTCTATTCTGTTTTGGTTAGACCACACCTGGAATATTGTGTCCAGTTCTGGGCACCACAATTCAAGAGAGATATTGACAAGCTGGAATGTGTCCAGAGGAGAGCGACTAAAATGATAAAAGGTCTGGAGAACAAGCCCTATGAGGAGCGGCTTAAGGAGCTGGGAATGTTTAGCCTAGCCTGAAGAGAAGGCTGAGAGGGGATATGATAGCCATGTATAAATATGTGAGAGGAAGCCACAGGGAGGAGGGTGCAAGCTTGTTTTCTGCTTCCCTGGAGACTAGGACGCAATGGAACAATGGCTTCAAACTACAAGAGAGGAGATTCCATATGAACATGAGGAAGAACTTCCTGACTGTGAGAGCCGTTCAGCAGTGGAACTCTCTGCCCTGGAGTGTGGTGGAGGCTCCTTCTTTGGAAGCTTTTAAACAGAGGCTGGATGGCCATCTGTCAGGGGTGATTTGATTGCAATATTCCTGCTTCTTGGCAGAATGGGGTTGGACTGGATGGCCCATGAGGTCTCTTCCAACTCTTTGATTCTATGATTCTAATATTACATGCAATATATAATAAACAATTCAATTGTAGTCCCTAAGGATAGTTTTCCTAGGAATAAAACAAAATAAATGGAGAACATCTATTTGGATGCAAACCATTGAAGAATATCTGGGGAAATGGGAAGAGAAAGGACTCTTTGAACTGCGCATGCGTAGCATCCTTCTCTCTCCTCTCCCCCCCCCCCGCCTCTTCTTCCGCGCCTGCGCGTTAACTCAGGAGTCTCAATTCCAGCCTTCCTTCTCAGCGACAGGTGTGTCTGCAAAGACTGCGCATGCGCACATTCAGAAAGAGTGAAAAAACCTCCAAACCAGAATCCTTTCAGTTGCCTGTTGTTGGGCTTGGGTGTGAAAGCACACATTTGAGAAACACAACTCCCCAAAATGATATCACACTGTTTAAAACCATTAATTAATTAACTGAAGGCTCATAATTGAAGAATAAACAGAATAGTAAACAACTGAAGACTCATAATTGAAGAATAAATAGGATAATAGACAGACAATTCACAATCGCAAGGCCAAGTGTTTGGCTGAAGCACAAAACTGTGAACCAGGCTCAAGTTTCCCTTGTAATTTCCACACTTTTTCCTCTACTATTTCAATCTTGAGGGAATATATACAATTTGGGGAAGGGATTATAGCTTCAGGATTATTGCCAAAAGGTGGAGAGATGATTAGAGATATTATGAGTCCCTAATTTCCCTCAGAAAGGAGGCCCAAAAGGCACGGCTACTCACCACAGCGGCCTCCACTGGACCCCCTTCCGCCATGACACCTTCCTCCTCTCTTCTCTTCCCTCACACTTTCCTTTCCCCTCCATTCCCACTCTTTTAAACTGCCTTCCTAAGGGCGGGGCAGGTTAATTAAAGCCAATATCCCTATATTATTAACAAGTGTGCCTTTCAGTTGCTTCCAAAAAGGAAAAAAAAAGAAAAAGGTTAATGGCTGCTGTAAGTTGACAGAAGGATTTGGGCCTGTTGTGACCACACACACAAAAGGCCTGAACTTGTAGACCAACAGTCAACAGGTTGTCAGTGTTGTTGTGGGCTTTCAAGGCAAAGACAACCCCCCAATCTACAATTTTATATAATGCGTTGTCGAAGGCATTCATGGCTGGAATCACTAGGTTCTTGTAGGTTTTTTTCGGGCTATAGGGCCATGTTCTAGAGGCATTTCTCCTGACGTTTCGCCTGCAACTATGGCGAGCATCCCCATAGATAGTGAGGTCTGTTGGAAGTAGGAAAATGGGTTTATATATCTGTGGAATGACTGGGGTGGGGCAAAGAGCTCTCTGCCGAAGCTAGGTGTGAATGTTTCAGCTGACCACCTTCATTAGCATTTGAAGGCCTGGCTGAGCCTGGGAAAATGTTCTGTTGAGAGGTGTTAAGATGTGCCTGGTTGTTTCCTCTCTGCTGTTTTGCTGTAGTAATTTTAGAGTTTTTTAATACTGGTAGCCAGATTTTGTTCATTTTCATGGTCTCCTCCTTTAATATAATATATAATTATATATTATATAATTTATAATTATAATTTATATAATGCGGTTTGAAACGCCATCATGTGGTCAGTGTAGACTCCTACAGTGCATTACTTGGGAGTGTATATCCAGCCTCATACAATGGCTGTGTGGATACAGAGATAGAGATTGTAGGGAGACTAAGGTGCTTGTTTATAAAGCTACTAGCTGTCCCCTGCCACGCGTTGCTGTGGCCCAGTCTGTTGATCTGGAAAATAAAGAAATGAGAAAGTGTTGGTTTCTAATATATGTAATTTCTTTATGCTTGTGGATAAAAAGTATTTCTTGCAGTTTCTTTGTCAGTGTTGATGTGGAGAGTTTCTGGTTTGCCCACCCCGGAACATGCAACATATCATTGTCCTTCTTTAAGGGTCCTTTTCAAATCTATACTATATCTGTGTGTGAATCATATCTATCTCTATCTATGGCTGGGTGGCTCTTTGTCAGGAGGACTTTGATTACTTTTCTTGCCCTGATGAAGGGAGTTGGATTGGATGGCTTTAAGTATTTTCTGTTGGTCATGGGGGTTCTGTGTGGGAGGTTTGCCCCGATTCTGTCATTTGTGGGGTTCAGAATGCTCTTTGATTGTATGTGAACTGTGAATCCCAGTGCCTACAACTCCCAAATGTCAAGGTCTATTTCCCTAAATGCCATCTGTGTTCATATTTGGGCGTATTGAGTGCTTGTGCCAAGTTTGGTCCAGATCCATCATTGTTTGAGTCCACAGTGCTCTCTGGATGTAGGTGAACTGCAACTCCCAAACTCAAGGTCAATGCTCACCAAACCCTTCCAGTGTTTTCTGTTGCTCATGGGAGTTCTGTGTTCCAAGTTTGGTTTGATTCCATCATTGGTGGAGTTCATAATGCTCTTTGATTGTAGGTGAACTATAAATCCCAGCAACTACAACTCCCAAATGACAAAATCATAATTTTTTGAGTGATGGTCACTTCTTGTGTTGTGAGATGTTTTGTTGCCAAATTTGGTGTGATTTCGTTCATTGGTTCTTTTGTTTTTAAGGCACTCATTATGCACAGAGCATTTTTATATATATAGATTGTCCTCCCAACCGTGCTATATGCCTGTGAAACGTGGACTGTCTACAGACGTCACATGCAACTCCTGGAACGATTCCATCAGCGTTGCCACCAAAAAATCCTGCAAGTCTCTTGGGAAGACAGGCGGAGAAACATCAGCGTGCTGGAAGAAGCAAAGACTACCAGCATTGAAGCGATGGTCCTCCGCCATCAACTCTGCTGGACCAGCCACGTTGTCCAGATGCCCGACCACCGTCTCCCAAAGCAGTTGCTCTACTCCGAACTCAAGAACAGAAAACGGAATGTTGGTGGGCAGGAAAAGAGATTTAAAGATGGGCTCAAAGCCAACCATAAAAACTCTGGCATAGACACTGAGAACTTGGAAGCCCTGGCCCTTGAGCGCTCCAGCAGGAGGTCAGCTGTGACCAGCAGTGCTGCAGAATGGAGGGTGAAAGAGAGAAACGTGCCAAGAGGAAGGTGCATCAAGCCAACCCCGACTGGGACCGCCTTCCAGCTGGAAATCAATGCCCTCACCGCGAGAGAAGATGCAGGTCAAGAATAGGGCTCCACAGCCACCTACAGACTCATAAGAATTCTGATCCTGGAAGACTATCCTACTCAGCCAACGAGGGATCACCTAACTAACTAACACAGATTGTATCTTCTATCTATATAAATAAAAATGTAATGTTCATTTGTGGGATTAACAGAACTCAAAAACCACTGGACGAATTGACACCAAATTTGGACACAAGACACCTCTCAGGCCAACGAGTGACCATCACTCAGAAAAACACTGAAAAACACAGCAGACAAGACTTAAAAAGCCAAAAAATACATTAAATCGCATGCGCAAAACCACACACACACACATATATGCAAACACACATATACACAAATACACACACTCACACATACACATATATACACGCACAAAACACATATACACAGACTAGGACACAGCAATTTGGCAGGGGACAGCTAGTTATAATGTGGTTTGAAATGCCATCGTGGTCAGTGTATACTCCTACAATGCATTACTTGGCAGTGTAGATCTAGCCTCATACAATGGCTGTGTGGATATACAGATATAGATAATATATATATATGTATGTGTGTGTGTATAGACACAGAGAACTGGGAAGCCCTGGCCCTTGAGTGCTCCAGCTGGAGGTCAGCTGTGACCAGTAGTACTGTAGAATTTGAAGAGGCACAAATGGAACTCAAGAACGGAAAACAGAATGTTGGAGGACAGGAAAAGAGATTTAAAGATGGGCTGAAAGCCAAGCTTAAAAACACTGGAATAGACTGAGAACTGGGACGCCCTGGCCCTTGGGCGTTCCAGTTGGAGGTCAGCTAAGATCAGCAGTGCTGCAGAATGTGAAGAGGAACGAATGGAGGGCAAAAGAGAGAAATGTGCCAAGAGGAAGGCGTGTCAAGCCAACCCCGACTGGGACCGCCTTCCACCTGGAAACCGATGCCCTCACTGCGGGAGAAGATGCAGGTCAAGAATAGGGCTCCACAGTCACCAATGGATCCACCGCCAGTACACTGACCTTGGAAGACTATCCTACTCTCCTACTCGGACAACGAGGGCTCGCCTAACCTATATATATATATATATGCACACACACACACACACACACACACACACACATAGGTTAGGCGAGCCCTCGTTTGTGAGATTAATATAACTCAAAAACCCATTAGACAAATTGACACCAAATCTGGACACAATACACCTATCAGGCCAGAAAGGCTGCAAGTCAGGCCAACGAGTGACCATCACTCTTAAAAACACTGAAAAACACAATGGAAGATACTTAAAAGACCAAAAAAATGCCTTACAGAGCATGCACAAAACCATACAAACACACACACACAAACACACACATATATATGAATGAGACCATATGCAATTTCAAACTGCAGTATGTGGCAGTGTTGATGGGGCCTTGGCTAAGCTCTTGACCAGGGGTCCTCAAACTTTTTAAACAGAGGGCCAAGTCAGAGTCCCTCAAACTGTTGGAGGGCCGGATTATAATTTGAAAAAAGCATGAATGAATTCCTGTGCACACTGCACATATCTTATTTGTAGTGCAAAAAAACACTTTAAAACAATACAATAATTAAAAATAAGAACAATTTTAACAAATATAAATTTATTAGTATTTCAATGGGAACTGTGGGCCTGCTGTTGGTTGATGAGATAGGATTGTTGTTGCTTTGTGCTTTCAAGTCGTTATAAACTTAGATTGACCCTGAGCGAGGGCCAGGTAAATGACCTTGGAGGGCCGCATCCGGCCCCCGGGCCTTAGTTTGAGGACCTCTGCCCTTGACCTTCTCTTTCCAGCACTATTTTGTAGAATACAACACTCTGAAGACTTGGCCTTTCTCCTTTTTTTGTCCAGCAACGTATTTTTTTATCCATCCCTTTTTGTTTTTATAGTTTTTGTGACTTCCGATTACTTCACGCAACAGGTTGAGGATCATTTATCCGTAATTCTGAAATATTCCAAAATAATCAAAATTTGTGGCCAATAAAGCTTTGCTGATAGTCCAAAAGTACAGCAAAGTTTATTCCATGCACAGGATTATTAATAATATAAAATAATATAAAATTATGCTTGCCTTGAGTCTCTATATTGGGAAACGTAAATAATGTTTATCTCCCATTCTTTCAACTTTTATATTTATTTTTCTAGGCACTGAATCCATATAGTCGAAGGCTTTCATGGCTGGAATCACTAGGTTCTTGTAGGCGTTTTCGGGCTATAGGGCCATGTTCTAGAGGCATTTCTCCTGACGTTTCGCCTGCATGTATGGCAAGCATCCTCAGACGTAGTGAGGTCTGTTGGAAGTAGGAAATATGGGTTTATATATCTGTGGAATGACTGGGGTGGGGCAAAGAGCTCTCTGCTGAAGCTAGGTGTGAATGTTTCAGCTGACCACCTTCACTAGCATTTGAAGGCCTGTCTGAGCCTGAGAAAATGTTCTGTTGAGAGGTGTTAAGATGTGCCTGGTTGTTTCCTCTCTGCTGTTTTGCTGTTGTAATTTTAGAGTTTTTTTATTACTGGTAGCCAGATTTTGTTCATTTTCATGGTCTCTTCCTTTCTGTTGAAATTGTCCACATGCTTGTGGATTTCAATGGCTTCTCTGTGTAGTCTGACATGGTGGTTGTTGGAGTGGTCCAGCATTTCTGTGTTCTCTGGCTACCAGTATTAAAAAACTCTAAAATTACAACAGCAAAACAGCAGAGAGGAAACAACCAGGCACATCTTAACACCTCTCAACAGAACATTTTCCCAGGCTCAGGCAGGCCTTCAAATGCTAATGAAGGTGGTCAGCTGAAACAGTCACACCTAGCTTCAGCAGAGAGCTCCTTGCCCCACCCCAGTCATTCCACAGATATATAAACCCATTTTCCTATTTCCAACAGACCTCACTACCTCTGAGGATGCTTGCCATAAATGCAGGTGAAACGTCAGGAGAAATGCCTCTAGAACATGGCCCTATAGCCCGAAAAAACCTACAAGAACCTACTGAATCCATATTTTCAGACTTGCAGCCTTTCTGGGCTATTTTTATTTCTCTGATAGTCTCTTGCATTTCTTTTATTTCAGAGATCCACCTTTGCCAGCCTGCCTTCCATCCTTTTCCCAGCAAAGGAAACAGAAGAAAAAAAACCCCAGCAAATCCTCCAATCGCGAGAGTGCGCATGCGCTTGAGGAGAAACATCTGCCCGGCTACTAGTGATGCTGAAGAATGAATTGCTCCCATTGGCCGAAACCTAAGCCCGCTGAGTTCCAGGCGTTTCCCTGGCTTGTTTTGATTCAGAGGAAGCTGAAGAAGAGGCGGGGGTCTTCTTGGTGTCGTCCTCCGAGGCTTTAGCCATGTTCCTGCCCTGCTTGGCTTTCCTGCTCTGCCTCGAGGTCCTCGAAGCCCTCCAAAGTAATCCTCTCTTTGAACGTGTGATCAAACTTCAGCTCTTAACTCCTTAACTTCCTGTGATGAGCCAGGCCTGGGCAACTTCCGGCCCTCCAGTTGTGGGAGTTGAAGCCCAAAATACCTGGAGGACCGGAAGTTTGCCCAGGCCTGCTTTCTAGCCTTCTCTGCCAGAGAGGGCTGGTGTGCCATCAAACCACAACTCTCACAACAGTTAAAGTGGTATCAAACTGCATTAATTAAGTAGTGTAGATCAGATCAGGGGCTGTCAAACTGGTAGCCAGATTTTGTCCATTTTCATGGTTTCCTCCCTTTCTGCTGAAATTGTCCACATGCTTGTGGATTTCGATATACAGGGTTTTGTTGTTCTTTTTTCCATGTCAGGAGTGACTTGAGGAACTGCAAGTCGCTTCTGGTGTGAGAGAATTGGCCGTCTGCAAGGACGTTGCCCAGGGGATGCCCAGATGATTTGACGCGGAACAATGGCTTCAAACTACAAGAAAGGAGATTCCATCTGAACATGAGGAAGAACTTCCTGACTGTGAGAGCCGTTCAGCAGTGGAACTCTCTGCCCCGGAGTGTGGTGGAGGCTCCTTCTTTGGAAGCTTTTAAACAGAGGCTGGATGGCCATCTGTCAGGGGTGATTTGAATGCAGTATTCCTGCTTCTTGGCAGGGGGTTGGACTGGATGGCCCATGAGGTCTCTTCCAACTCTTTGATTCTATGATTCTATGATGTTTTTATCATCCTTGTGGGAGGCTTCTCCGCATGAGGAGCTGGAGCTAATAGAGGGAGCTCATCCGCCTCTCCCCGGATTCAAACTTGATATACAGGGTGAGGCAGCATAACTTCCTTTTTTCAAAACTTAATAAAACCCATTGTATGAATCAGAAATTTTAATTTTTTTATAATGTAGGCACATCCCTAAAGTTTTGTTTTACGTAGTTTTGAAGATCAAATGAGGTAGGTGACGTCCTCCATTCTCCATACACTGAGTAAACCGATTTCTGGCATTTGTCATGACTCTTGCCAGCATAGCAGGCGTTATGTTGGCAATTTCTTCCTGGATGTTGGTCTTCAAATCTTGTAGGGTCCTTGGACAGTTCACATAAACACGGGATTTAAAAAAAAACCCATAGAAAAAAAATCACAAGGAGAGTGGGCCGGCCACTCCAAATCTGCTTGAAAAGTAGGCCTCAACAGCAAAAGCACACTCCTCACTGTTCCAACGCATCATGGTGACTGAACTGTATCAGGACAAAACTTTATACTCCCACCTCTCAAACGAGACCGCTAGCGCTCCGCTACGTCTTCAACCGACTGAATGGCACGCATTTTAAAAAAGGAAGTTATGCTGCCTCTCCCTGTATTATTTCATTTGTGGATTTCAATATATTATTTGATTTTGTGGACTTCAATATATTATTTGATTTGTGGAATTCAATATATTGTTGAAGGCTTTCATGGATGGAATCTTGTGAAATTGGGTTTTATATCTGTGGAATGTCCTAGGGCTAGGCCACCTTACTGGGATCTGCACGCATTATTTGCCGATACATCACACAGTCTTAGACACTTGGGAATGGTCCGACATGTGATCTAATTCAACAGCCAGCAGAGTGCCTTGTCTGATGTGGACTCATCGTGTTGTGTTTCAAATAATAATAATAATAATAACCAATACAGCAGCCAGCATAGTGATTTCGTTTGCTGTGGACTCATCTTGTTTGCTTCAAATAATAATAATAATAATAATAATAATAATACCTTGACCTGCACTTAAATACAATTGGCATTGACAAAATTACCATCCGGATTGCACAAGCGGTCATTTTAATAATAATACTAATACTTGTTTGCTTCAAATAATGATAATAATAATAATAATAATAATAATAATAATAATAATACCTTGACCTGCACTTAAATTCAATTGGCACTGACAAAATTACCATCCGGATTGCACAACCGGTCATTTTAATAATAATAATAATAATAATAATAGAATAGAAATATAAATAGTAAATATGCAAAGACTCTGGCACAAGCCAGTAAAGGTGGTCCCAGTGTTGATCGGCACACTGGGTACAGTGCCTAAAGACCTTGGCCTGCACTTAAACACAATCGGCGCTGACAAGATTGCCATCTGCCAGCTGCAGAAGGCCACTTACTGGGATCTGCATGCATTATTTGCCGATACACAGTCCTAGACACTTGGGAAGTGTCCGAAATGTGATCCAATACAACAGCCAGCAGAGTGTCTGCTGTGGACTCATTTTGTGATGTTTCAAATAACAACAACAACAACATTGAGGGAAGTCCCTGCATTTTTCAAGGTGGAGACTATTCGTTGGTTTATATGTCTTTAGCTTGGAAAATGAAACCATTTTTTCTCTTTAGTGGACCCTCCAGATCTATATTATTAAGTGATGGTGACATGAATGAGGATACGCCTAATAATAATAATAATAATAATAATAATAATAATGTGAAAGGCAGTCAAGACCCAACATTGAAGTAAATCAATAGTAGTAAACTGCTTCAAGTGCAAAAGGCAAAAAGGGAATCCCGTAAAAACACAATCCAGAGCAGAAGAGAAAACTGGCCAAAGAAGGCTCTCTCTCCATGGACAGAATTGAAAAGCGGACAACAGATCCCAAATGTAGACTCTGCAAGGAAGCAGATGAAACAATAGATTACATCTGCAGCTGCTGCAAGAAGATCGCGCAGACAGACTACAAGCAGAGGCACAACACCCTTGCTTAGATGATTCATTGGAACTTGTGCCACAAAGACCATCTGGCATTCCGGAGGAAAGTAAAGACCTGGCTGTTTGAACAGGCATTTGACTAAGCAGTGTGATTGCTTGATTGACTATCGGAACACGGAATATCGGATAACGAGTTTGGATTCTGATTTCATTGATGAGACCTGATGGATTTGTTATACTGATGTAGTGATGTAATGATATTGATGTTTAATGATTTGTGGTGCTATTGCTTTTAAATGCTTAATGATTTTGTATTGTGTATACCTAAATTGTTGTAAACCGCTCTGAGTCTCCTAAGGGCTGAGAAGAGCGGTATACAAATAAAGTAAATAAATAAATAAGTAAATAAATAAATCTGCCTGCGACAAAGAACTGGTGGGATCACAAGCCAGAAAAAGTTACAGAGAATGAACATGCCAAACTCCTCTGGGACTTCTGGATTCAGACAGACAGAGTTTTGGAGCATAATACTCCTGACCTCACAATTGTGTTAAAAAACAAAGTATAGGTTGTCAATGTTGCAATCCCAGGTGACAGCAGGATTGCAGAGAAACAACTGGAAAAGCTGACATGATACGAGGATTTAAAGATCGAACTGCAAAGACTATGGCAAAAAATTACCAGTACTAAATAATAATAATAATAATAATAATAATAATAATAATCTGGCACAAACCAGTCAAGGTGGTCCCAGTGGTGATCGGCACACTGGGTGCAGTGCCTCAAGGCCTTGGCCTGCACTTAAATACAATCAGCGCTGAGAAGATTACAATCTGCCAGCTACAAAAGGCCACCTTACTGGGATCTGCACACATTATTCGCCGATACATCACACAGTCCTAGACACTTGGGAAGGGTCCAACGTGTAGTCCAGTTAAACAACCAGCAGAGTGTCTGCTGTGAACTCATCTTGTTGTGTTTCAAATAATAATAATAATAATAATAATAATAATAATAGTAGTAGTAGTAGTAGTAGTACTAGCAGCAATCCCAGGGGCCATCCAGTCCAACCCTCTTCTGCCATGCAGGAAAAACACAATCCAAACAACCCCTGACTAATTCTGGAAGCAAGGAAGACTTGGGGGAAAGGGTGTGCATAGTGAGGTGTCTATGAGGAGGAGGAGGAAAGAGGAGGAAGGAGCACAGAGCCCATCCATTATGCCCAGCGGAGCCCCAATGGCTCCACAGAGCACACTTTAATAACCACTGGTCTAGATGCATCCACACCATCCCTGAACCTTTCTCTAAGGAAGTCATATCTGAGTTGGAAAAGTGGTCCTTGTCTGGTGTATGCTGCGACCGATTCTGCCTAGGAAGACAATGGCAGAGACCTCACGCATGTCAACTGACACTTTGCCTTCTGTTTCTTCATTCTTCTCGCAGAGGAGCCCAACGTGCAGGTCTATTCTCGTTATCCAGCAGAGAAAGGCAAGAATAATACGCTCCATTGCTATGCGGAGGGCTTCCATCCTCCCGAAATTGATGTCACTTTTGAGAAGGATGGTGTCCTGATTGAGAGGGTGAAGAAGTCCGATCTTACCTTTCATCTGGACTGGGCCTTTGAGTGTCTGTTCTATGTCCACATTATTCCTGATGGGAAAGCCAATTACACCTGTATTGTGGTGCACAGCAGCATGACCTCTCCAAAGAACGTCACGTGGGGTGAGTGCCTCGCGCCTTCACTCTTCCTGCCATTGCCTTGACACTCCGTTCTTTTCTCAGGAACCATTGTGAACCATTTGGGTGCTTTCTATATTACAGTCTTTCAAGGAAAATATCCTGGCTGCCATTCTGGTTTCCAAGACACTCTTCTTTTAACAGACCAATAATAATAATACATTGCCCGCCTTTGTGTGCTCCTGCCAATGGAACACACAAAGAAGAAGATGCAATTTTCTAAGTACTTGTTATGAAGAATGGTAAATGGACAGTCAGCCCTTCACATTTGCTAGGAAGCCTAAATGCAAGTAAAGAATTTGCTGTTTTGTTTTGTGTTTACCTGAGATAATGTTTCTCTAGGAATTTCTTGGTCATCCAGCACCACACCATGATTGGCTTCTGCTGGAAGCTGACCATCAGAAGAATCACACTGGGGGACCCAGAGATTCCTACAGAAAAAAAATAATAAAATTTATGAATAATCAAATATGCAAAAATTCTAACTACAAAGTATTGTCGAAGGATTTCATGGCCAGAATCACTGGGTTATTGTAGGTTTTTTCGGGCTATATGGCCATGTTCTAGAGGCATTCTCTCCTGACGTTTCGCCTGCATCTATGGCAAGCATCCTCAGAGGTAGTGAGGTCTAGGAAAAAGGGTTTATATATCTGTGGAATGACCAGGGTGGGACAAAGGACTCTTGTCTGCTGGAGCTAGGTGTGAATGTTTCAACTGACCACCTTGATTAGCATTTGATTGCCTGGTAGTGCCTGGGGAAATCTTTTGTTGAGAGGTGATTAGATGTCTCTGATTGTTTCCTGTTGTTTTGCTGTTGTAATTTTAGAGTTTTTTAAATACTGGTAGCCAGATTTTGTTCCGGGACATCTAATCACCTCTTAACAAAAGATTGCCCCAGGCACTACCAGGCCCTCAAATGCTAATCAAGGTGGTCAGTTGAAACATTCACACCTAGTTCCAGCAGACAAGAGTCCTTTGTCCCACCTGGTCATTTCACAGATACATAAACCCTTTTTCCTAGTTCCAACAGACCTCATTACCTCTGAGGATGCTTGCCATAGATGCAGGCGAAACGTCAGAAGAGAATGCCTCTAGAACATGGCCATATAGCCCGAAAAAACCTACAACAATAACTACAAATGTGGAGGGATGACTGGACATTTTAAGGATGTTACAAACAGAAATGCATGCAACATTATGGGAGGAAGTATTGTTTCATTTGTTCCAAAAGTAGCACAGAGATAACGTTTACAGTGGATGTATTATAGGGAATTAATTGTTCTTAATGTGTTTCAGCAAGTATTTGAGATTGATTAGTCCCTAGTTATGCCTGCTTAAGTCGCCAAATAGTTCTCTGTTTTGCACTTCATCCGCTTCCCCGGCCCTGTGGTACGCTACTTGCACTATCCTTTTTATATCTGGGTCATGCCCAGTTTGGACATCTTGGTCATTGTTGTTGTTGAACTTGGTGTGATGGAGCACCAATGCAATCTGTTCTATTCTGTTATGTCTCGTCTGTTTTATCTTGGCTGTTGTATTTTTGTGGTGCCCCTTTTTAAAATATGTTTTGTTTTATGGATTGTTTTTGCTTCTATGTTTTGTGGACATCTTGTCCCATTTGTGAGCTGCCTCGAGTCCCTTTGGGGAGATGGTGGTGGGGTATAAGAATGAAGTTATTATTATTTATTAACAATTAATTCCTTCCTCATCCCGGTTTCCCCTTCACGACAATTTTACATTGCCTATCTCCCTCCCAATGTTTTTAAAATATTTAAAATTTTTATTCTTGATGTGGCCCTGCCCAGTGGAATTTCTTGCGTTCGATTTTTGATTGTATATTGCTGTGTTGTCTATTATATTGGTTTTTGCATTTTATGTTTTTGTGTAATACTGTGTTTATTGTGTTGACGGGCGTGGCCTCATGTAAGCCGCCCCTGGGGGAGATGGAGCGGGGTATAAATAAAGGATTATTATTATTATTATTATTATTATTATTTATTTATTTATTTCATTCACTTATACCCCGCCCTTCTCACCCCGAGGGGGACTCAGGGCGGCTTACAGGGAGGGCACAATTAGATGCCTGATCACATAACAAGTAATCCAAAAAATAACAATTCAACACTTAAATTAAAACATCAATGCATAGTAAAATCCTAAAACCTAAAACAATCTCATGTCAGAGTCCATATATCAGAGTCCATAAGTCCGTTCTACTCCGTTTGTCTTTGTCTATTCCCAGGTCCTTGAGTTAATTGTCAGAGTGACCAAAAGCTTGGTCCCACATCCAGGTCTTTAGTTTTTTCCTAAATGCTAGGAGGGAGGTCGCCGATCTAATCTCCCCGGGGAGTGAGTTCCACAGGCGTCATCGTGTCAGGAGTGACATGAGAAAATGCAAGTTGCTTCTGGTGTGAGAGAATTGGCTGTCTGAAAGGACGTTGCCCAGGGGAATGCCTGAATGTTTTGAAGTTTTACTATCCTTATAGGAGGCTTCTCTCATGTCCCCACATGGGGAGCCGGAGCTGATAGAGGGAGCTCATCCGAGCTCTCCCAGATTCAAACCTCCGACCTGTTGGTTTTCAGTCCTGCCAGCACAAGGGTTTAACCGATTGTGCCTCCGGGGGCTCCCTGTTGTTGTTGTTGTTGTTGTTATTATTATTATTATTATTTTCTCTACGGGAGGAATTATTATTATTATTAATAATAATAATAATAATAATAATAATAATACATTCCTCCCGTAGAGAAAATAATACATAATATATGCATATCATTATGTTTTAATTTATCAGTAAAGAGGACCTAAAGGAAAAGCAGAGCTCACAATTTATTTATTTGTTGATTTGTAGTGTTTGTTTTCTGTTTTCTGTCTCTCAAAGAGACTCAAAGCGGCTGTTTGATAATACACAGCATCGGTTTTTGACCCATCTATTTACAAAGGGTCTGATTGAATTATGCTTATGCATCACTGAATGCTGTTTACTTTTTATTATTGATACGTTGATTACAGTGCTTTTTCTTCAGCACTTTCAAGTTGTCCTTTGCAACACTGTTTTATCTGAATTTACATAGTTAGAATACAGAATAGTTCTTGTTTATTGTACTTTTGATGTAAGCATCACTACTTGGTAGTAGTTAACATGTGTTTTCTCTCATCCTAAAATGTGTAAATACTCAAGGGAGGAGAGGTCTTGTCAGATATATATTATTTGTTACTAGCCGTTCCCTGCCACGCGTTGCTGTGGCCCAGTCTGGTGATCTGGAAAATATTGTGAAAGTGTGGGTTTCTAATATATGTAATTTCTTTATGCTTATAGGCAAATGGTATTTCTTGTTTGTTTATCACTGTTGATGTGTAGATTGTCTGGTTTGCCTACTCTGGAATATGGAACATATCATAGTCCTTTTTTAGGGGTCCCTTGAAAGGGACCCCTAAAATCTATACTATATTTCTCTGTGTGTGAATCATATATATCTATCTGTGGCTGGATGGCTCTTTGTCAAGAGGGCTTTGATTACATTTCTTGCCTTGATGGAGAGAGTTGGACTGGATGGCCTTAAGTATTTTCTGTTGGTCATGGGGGTTCTGTGTGGGAAATCTGCCCCAATTCTGTTGTTGGTGGGGTTCAGAATGCTCTTTGAGTGTAGGTGAACTACAAATCCCAGTAACTACAAATCCCAAATGTCAAGGTCTCCCCCCCCCCCCCCAAACTCCATCTGTGTTGATATTTGGGCATATGGAATGTTTGTGCCAAGTTTGGTCCAGATCCATCATTGTTTGAGTCCACAGTACTCTATGGATGCAGGTGAAATACAATTCTCAAACTCAAGGTCACTGCCCACCAAACCCTTCTAGTGTTTTCTGTTGGTCATGGGAGTACTGTATGCCATGTTTGGTTCAATTCCATAACTGGTGGAGTTCAGAATGCTCTTTCATTGTGAACTATAAATCCCAGCAACTGCAATTCCCAAATGACAAAATCAATATTTTTTGAGTGAAGGAGATACATTGGATTGTTAGGTGTATGCTGTCCAAATTTGGTGTTAATTCGCCCAGTGGTTTTTGAGTTACCTTAATCCCACAAACGAACATTAAATTTGTATTTATATAGATAGATTGATACGAACCCTTAAGCCACTTTGGTATATTTCTGGGCTGCTGATGAGGAGTTGGTTGGGTTCTGTAAGAACAGTCATCACCTTGGTGGCTGCAAATATTTAGGAACTGAATTCTAGGTCTTTGAAATATTGGATAATTTAACCATCAGTTTACGTAATTTAATCAGCCGCGTGTACTGATACTGTTTTCTTCTACAGATCAAGAGTACTAAACAGATGACCCCAGAAGTAAGGTAAGGATACTGGATTAAAGTTATAAGTTGATGTGAATGTGATCTAAATAAGAGATATTTTATTTTTCTTTCTTTCAAAAGATGCAGGATAGATAATGAACCACGTGGGTCATTGTGCCTGACTGCCTTTCAACAGACATATTAAAAAAGGACTCTTATTTTGATAGGAAGTATATTCAGAAACATCTGGAGGGTCAGTGTTTACTTGTCTGAGTACAGTTTGAGCCTCCTTTATTTGCAATTAGCTTGGGGACGCAGCACTGCCCGGGTTATTTGAGAAAGGAATTGTGTGTCAAGGTTGGTCTTTATCAGTTATTTATATGGCTCGCAGTGGTCTCAGGAAGTTAGTGAAGGTACTGCAAGTCCCATAATCTGTGGTCCATCCTCCTCCAAACTGCACCAGGATGGAGAGTGGGTCATGGGGGTTCTGTGTGCCAAGTTTGGTCTTGATCAGTCATTGCATGAGGGTCACAGCGCTCTCAGAAAGTGAATGATGGTACTGCAAGTCCCATCATCCATGGTCCACCCTCCTCCAAACTGTAGTAGGATGTAGGGTGGGTCTTGCGGGCTCTGTGTGCCCAAGGCAGCAGCCTTGGGAAGTGAGTGGAGGTACTTGAAGTCCCATCATCCATGGTATGTCCTCCTCCAAACAACACCAGGATGCAGAGTGGGTCATGGGGGATGTGTGTGCCAAGTTTGGTCTCGATCAGTCATTGCATGAGGGTCACAGCGCTCTCAGAAAGTGAATGATGGTACTGCAAGTCCCATCATCCATGGTCCACCTTCCTCCAAACTGCAGTAGGATGTAGAGTGGGTCTTGCGGGCTCTGTGTGCCAAGTTTGGTCTGTATTGGTAATTTTCCGACACAGCCTCAGGCCTTTTCCCCTCTTTGTCACCTCATAGTCTTGGAATTTTCAGGCTGGCCAATCAGAGACTATATGCAAATTGTACCTCAGTGGCAACCAATCAGAAAGCTGCCACAAACACCTCCGCCCTACGTCCGTCGCACTTCCTCTGCATACAAACAATGACTTTTAGAATATACATAGATATTTGTGATTTTATTCTATTGGATTTTTAGTTTTGGGGATTTTGGCATTTGCAGATATAATTCCTTGAGGAAAACTTGACCAAGGTCAAATGTGTAATTGTTCCTCCTTTTCTCAAAGACAGAGGTGGGATGGAGCAACAAGATATTTTAGTTTTTGAAGTCTTTCAAATTCCTGGAAGGAGGTTCAACCTGAAATAACGTCAACATTTTTCCTTTTTCCAGGTTTGAAAAGCCTTGCCTATGAAAGAGCATAGCCCTTTAAGCCTACCTCCCAGTTGTTCCAGCTTGCAGTAGACCGAGCTCGGTTTTCAAGCACACACATTGGCATCTCTGTGTATGCTACTGATATGCCACACTTGCACTGAAAGGGATTTCCTGTAGGCCCTTTCTAAGCAAAGACTCAAGATTGCATTGGAAGTTTGTGCTATCACACACTTCTTGAGCTTCTCTTTAAAAGAGTCATTTTCTGCTCATTTGCCTTTGTTAAATATTCTAGACACTTGTTTAAGTTTCTGTCAGAAATTTCGTGAAAGGCTTGACAAGATGATGTGCTTAAAACTTCTTTTATATATTGAGAATGAATCATTTTATTTGTCTTTTTTGAAATGTAAAATGACTGGAGTCTCTTGATAAAAGTACAATCGCTAACATTTTATTTGTAACGACTGGTGGTTTAGCCTACCTGGATGGGCTGCATACGCGCTGGAAGATGGCGAAGGCTCACAGTGTTTTTGTCTTTTATCTGAACAAATTGTTTTGTTTTGCATCAGCATATTGTTGGATCTGTCCTGAATAAAATGTTTCCTGTCTAAATGCTCTTTGTTTTTATGGTATAGGAACCGAGGCATTTCATCTCCATGCAGTTTGTGCCACTGGTGCCAAATTTTCTGTTAAAACACTGACCATAAATGGACCAAGCAAAATATAGCTGAGGTCCTACATCAGTGTAGCGTAGCATAAATAACTCCCAGCAGAAATATGTATTGACTGCTTTATGCAGAATGCAAAGAAATTAGGGGCCGACCAAGGGCAAAATGGATGGATGGCATCCTTGAAGTGACTGGCTTGATTCTGAAGGAGCTGGGGGTGGTGATGGCTGACAGGGAGCTCTGGCCTGGGCTGGTCTAGGAGGTCACAAAGAGATGGAAGCGACTAAACAAATAAACAACAAACATGCATTTCTTATATTGGAAGTCCACAGTAGTGCAAGTTTATGAATCACTGGTACTATATATACTTGAGTATAAGCCGACCCGCATATAAGCCGAGACACAGTTTTTACCACAAAAAACTGGGAAAACGCATTGACTCGAGAATAAGCCGAGGGTGGAAAATGTAGCAGCTACTGGTACATTTCAAAATAAAAATAGATACCAATAAAATTACATTAATTGCAGCATCAGTAGGTTAAATATTTTTGAATAGTTACATAAAACTGTAATTTAAGATAAGACCATTCAATTCTGATTAAACCATTATTCTAACCTTCTTCGATGTAAATGTGCTTATGTCTCCTTCCAATAATAATGAGAGTAAAATAATAAATGTAATAATAATAGAGTGAAATAATAAACGTAATAATAGAGTAAAATAATGTAAATGTAATAACAATAGAGTAAAATAAATGTAATAAAATAATAGTGAAATAATAAATGTAATAATAATAGAGTAATAATATTTTTGAATATTTACATAAAACTGTAATTTAAGACTGTTCAACTCTGATTAAACCATTATTCTAACCTTCTCCAATGTAAATGTGCTTACATCTCCTTCCAATAATAATAAAGCGAGTAATAATAATAATAATAGTAATAATTATAATAGAGTAAAATAAAAATGTAATAAAATAGTAATAATAATAAAGTGAAGTAATAAATAACCTTGACTCAAGTATAAACCGAGGGGGGCTTTTTCAGCCTAAAAAAGGACTGAAAACCTGGCTTATACTTGAATATATACAGTAAATGTCATTGATTGAAACTCTCCTAGGCAACTGAAATGCGCAGAGTAACTATTGTAATGTGCAGAGCACATTGGCAACTATTCCATTTCTTTTATTGTGAGTTCCTGCATGGCATGGGGTTAACACTGGATGGTCCTTGTGGCCTCTGCCAACTCTATGAGTGGAAGACTGTAGGATCTATATAGCAATATTAAATGACCGCTCACAGGCCAGTTTTGCTTTGAAATGGATATATTGCTTGTATCTCTGCAGCAAAGAAAGACACTACTGACTTTTTCCCACCACCACTTCCTTTTATACACCTTTCCTGCCCATCTCCCCCCTCTTCTCAGTTTCCTTATTAGAGCTTGTTGCTGCTTTACAAGTTCCAATACAAGGTTTCCAGTGCCCTCTGCTAGCTTCAAAATGTCACAGAGAGAGAATTGGGGCAGCCAGGATGATTCAGTCAGGATGTCACGGAGGGAATTTGTGATGTCTTCATGCCGTCATAAATTGACTCCTGACAATGAGTCTACTTTGATCCACTGCGTGCTTGTTGTCCATTGGGCATATCTCACCCAAAGAAGTCCATGCATGAAACATGCATGTTTTATATATGGACCTCCCCTTTGTACCTTCATTCGATAATGCCTCAAGCGTGTATTGCAAGTTAACTGTGTGTGTCAGTGATGCGACTCTGACCTGTTCGACACACACAAACCATGACAAAGAATGGCCCTGTTTGGGGTGTTCATGGGGGAAAAAAACAAGACGAGGCAGACAGTATTACAAAAACACAATGGTCATGTTTATTAGCCCATGTGCTTTCTTACAAAAAAGGAGAATGCGATACTCAGCCCTCCCCAAGTTGCTCAGAGAGGGGCCACGATGCCCGTGGGGGCTGATGGAATGAGCTCGTTAACAGGAATGGAGATAACCACTGCCCCCCCCCCCCCCCCCCAGCACCACTACCAGCTTCTGGCAGGAGAGGGAAAAGAGAGTAACAGCTGCGTGCCACTGTTAGGATGATATGGAGGCCTCGGTGTGAGTGTGTGCCCACCCCACCCGCCCAGCCCTTTGCAAACTAGGGTAGATCCCTCGGCCGTTTGGCTGCTACAAAGCTATTCTTTGGCAATGGCGAACGGTTTCTCTACTTCGATGATGTTGCAGTCGACAATTATGACATCTTTCAGGGGCTTATCCCGGCTGTCGGTCTTCGTGTTCTCTACCTTCCGCACTACGTCCTAGGAAGAAAACGTGGCAGTCATTAAGAAGGGAGGCAACCCGGCTCATTGACTTCTCCAGGCCAGCATACCCAAGAGTTTGAGGTAGATGGACCCAAGTGAAAATTTACTTATTTATTTATTTACAACATTTCTTTCCCACCCTTCTCACCCCGAAGGGGACTCAGGAAAGACTTGCAAAATTGGCATTATTCCATGCCCAAACAACAATAACAATTCAAATTAAATAATAATGTAAAACAACATTACAACATATATAAACAATAGATGACTATTGTGCATAGATCTAAAGCCAGATAGCCAAATAATCATATTTATCAATCCAGGGTCAATTCCAACTGTATTGCATAGATAATTATGCTGAGCCAAATGCTTGTTCCAAAAGACACTTGTTTGCAAATGACAGGAGGGAAGGGGCCGATTGAATCCCACTAGGGAGGAAGTAGCTGAGGGGCCACCACTAAGAAGTCCCTGCCTCTAGTCCCCACCAGTTGCACCTATGAAGGTGGTGGGGCTGAGAGCAGGGCCACCCCAGAGGATCTTAACCTCCGTGATGGTTTGTAAAGGGAGATGCGTTTGGATAGGTAACTTGGGCTGGGGCCGTTCAGAGCTTTATAGGCCAAAGCCAGCTCTTTGAATTGTGCTCAGTAGCAAACCGGCAGCCAGTGGAGCTGGCACAATTGGGGGGGGGGGGGTGCTTCCTGTATGCCACTTCAGTTATTAACCTGGCTGCCTCTCCCTGGATTACTTGAAGCTTCCGAACATTCTTCAAAGGCAACCCCACGTAGAGTGCATTACAGTAGTCTATATGAGATGTAACCAGCGCATGGACCACAGTGACAAGCAAAGTTCATGAGATGATAATCCCACAGAACTGTTTGCTCTGGAGATCATCAATAATGCTTGCAATTTTTTGTGCAAATTGCTATATGAATGACAGTTCCATTGGATCCTTCCGAAGAGTTGTGTCTCCCAAAGTTTGCTCAAGTAATAATTCCTTAAACAGATCCCGGAAATGCTTCCCCCCCCCCCCCCTTTCACCTTCCAGTAAACTTAAGTTGGGAATGGAGGTAAAGGAGAAAGGTAATGTCTTCCAATAAAAGCCTTTCTCTTGTGGATTGTTTGGCAGTGAGAAGAAAGATATGCTAAAGTGTATGATGTTTGCTATAGGAACTCCAGTTACTGATGACGAAGAATAAGGATATTGTGAGATAGAAACAAAGGTAAATAAGCACTTATAAGTCAAGAAAGATCTCAGCCACAGCCAGGCAGAGAGTTATGTTTTTTAAAATGATACTCACCATCCCTTCCAAGACTTTCCCGAACACAACATGCTTGCCGTCCAGCCATGAGGTCTTAACAGTAGTGACAAAGAACTGAGAGCCGTTGGTGTCTTTACCGGCGTTGGCCATGCTGACCCAACCAGGCCCATAGTGTTTCAGCTTGAAGTTCTCATCGGGGAAACGGTCACCATAGATGCTTTTGCCTGGCAGCAAGAGAAAGAGTTGAGTTTCCTTGCGACCTGCTTCTGTTATGCAAGTAACTGTCTTAAGATGGTGAATAAGGTCCTTGGTTTGGACCTGCAGGACTCTAACGCTCTTACATATAGTAATCCCTTGCTACTTCGCGATTTGCTTTTTGCAGACTTGCTGTTTCACGGGTTTTCAATAAATATTAATGTAAAATATTTATCACTGTATTTTCGCTGTTTCACGGGTTTTTGCGGTACTCGACCATCGACATCAACTGGGGAGCACTTTCTAAAAGTTGCTGCTCAACTAAAGTGACTGAAGGATTTTGTTCATAAGGTAAAGTTTTTCCCCTGACATTAAGTCCAGTCGTATCCGACTTTGTATAAATATTAAAATAAATAATATTTACTCCTACTTCACGGATTTTCACTTTTCACGGGTGGTCCTGGAACATAACACCCACGATAAGTGAGGGAACGCTGCACAACTATTTATTTATTTATTTATTTATTTGCAGTATTTATATTCCACCCTTTTCACCCCGAAGGGGACAGGGCGCATCACAGAACACATACACGACAAACATTCAATGCCGCTAAACAGACAGGACAGATAGAGGTATATGTCGGCATTTTCCCCAACTTTGGTGTCCTGGATGTTGTGCTAGATTCCAGCCACAGGGGGGTGCTATCACTCTATCCTCTATGGCGAAGAGCCTTGATCAGAGACTTCCTCCTTTGTTTGAGTGCTGGCATTTTCTGGAATTTCTTTAATGGTGCCATACAATACCTCCCCACTTAGGCTGTGTCCTATTTTTCTACTCAAAGCTCACTGCTGTTTTTGAACTGTTTGGGTAGTGTTGTGGCTCACTTTGAGCCTGAGCTTTCTGAGCCTGAGTTTCCTCGGGACAAGGAGGATGATGGGTTACAGATTTCTGAACATGTCCCTGTTGTTGAGGCAGACAGTGTTGATTCTGAAGAGACGGCATTTCTGTTTCCCAGAGAAAGCAATGTTGTTTTATATGAAAATAGTGAAACTTCACAGCTGCAGGTGGAGGAGTCGGCCGCTCCATCTGGGAGCTCAGTGCCTCTCGGTTCCCAGGGTGACCACTCCCAGAATAATGAGTTATCCAGCCGTGAAGGTGATGGAGAATTGATTAGGGAGGACTGTTTGCAATTAAGGGTACAATGAAGTGCTCGGCTTGCCAACAAACGGGAAGTTTGAGGTCAATGTAATGCTTTCATGCTGGGGAAACATATTTAACGATCTGATTGAAGTCAATCCTTTGTCAGTGCAACTTTGCTTACACCCTGCTAAATTCTCTGGAATTGCCTTGGCTTTTGAGGAAAGCTTTTAGCTCTTTGGGACTTTGGTTTTGATCATGGTTTTTGGGGACCTTGTCATGCTGCCATGGATTCTTGTTTAACTAATGCTAAAGGATTATACTTCATGTTATTTGCCTTTGGATTTTGGAAACATGGTCTTTGCATTTAAGACTCTGTTTTGGCTATTGAACTCTTGCAACTTTATTTCTATGTTTATGATTTTGCTTTTTCTTCAATAAACTACAAAACCTACAGCCTTGGTGTGTGGTGGTGTCTTGAGCAAGATGAATCTATCCTAAGTTGCGACAGGTGGACAGTAAGCTGGGCTGAAGGTCGGGTGCTCACCCCAACCCAGGCTTCAAACTGCCAACCTGGCCCTAGAAGACTAATGTCAAAATGCCAGATATTTCTGACAAAGAAAACTAACTCAGCTGGAGCAGCACACGACTTCTGCACAACACAGAATAAGAGAGAACAAGGGAAAGTTTAGACTGCCTTGCAGTGCGGTCTGGTGTCTCACCTCCTGTTCCATCTCCCCGGGTGAAATCTCCTCCTTGGATCATGAAATCCTTGATCACACGGTGAAATTTGCTCCCTTTGTACCCAAACCCTTTCTGGAAACGAAAAAGATAAAGAATAATATTATGAGAACCACAAAATCATAGCCTGCATGCCACTTCTCCATAACCCATCCCGATCCATTTCACATCACAGCACCTCAATTCATTCATTGGCAAGAGGTACCTTCTTCCATGCAAGGAATCTGGTGGGAAGTTATAGATCTAACTAGAGTTAGGCCCGAATCACTGTTAACAAAAAGATTTGTAGTTTTCGGATGGCTGTTTTTGTGTAATTTTCAAAAATAGAATAAGGAAGAAAGAGATGAAAAGACCAGTGAAACAAATCCAGAGAGAGACGGTCTTTTCGTAAAGAGTTAAGTCCACAAAATACCTGAGGGGGGGGGGGGGGGGTCTGTGGCTGGGAGTTGAAGTTTTTCTCTCTGTGTGTCTCCCAGCCAATAAAAACCCTTGTGGTATCCATACTCTGATTGGCCAAGAAGGGACACAACCAGCAACTACAATTCCCAGAACCCTGTCTTGCACTTTGACTTATTTTTAAAAATGTTATGTTTAAAACTTAAAATAATTCTAAAAATTCAGTAGATTGGTGAATTGTTTTGAAACGTGGCAGACCTGCAGTTGTAAATGGGATCTACAACTAATAATAATAATAATAAAATAATAATAAAACTTTATTTATACCCCGCTACCATCTCCCCAGGGGACTTGGTGCAGCTTACATGAGGCCAAGCCCACAGTACATCAATAACAAAGCAATAACAAAACAATCAATGCAATACAATTAATATAAATCACATAGGCAACAGAACAGAAACACGCAAACATTTAAAAACCAATGGCCGGGCCAAATGTAATAATTTAAAAAATAACGCTGGGCATGATCAAGGTAGGATATAACTGGTATAGGATTTTCAAAAACAGATGAGGGAACTCAGTCAGTCCTAAATCAGTGGTAAAGTGAATTTTGAAGGCATATTGCTGAGAGTTTTTCTTATTCTGGGAAGGCACACTGGAACAACCACGTTTTCAGGCTCCTCCTAAAGACTGCCAGAGTTGGGGCATGTCTGATGTCCTTGGGAAGTGAGTTCCAGAGTTGGGGGGCCACCACCAAAAAGGCCCTCTCCCTCGTCCCCACCAATCGCGCCTGTGAAGGGGGCGTGAGCATGATCGAAGAGATCATGTGGGGTCGTACACAGAAATGAGGTAGGTTTCATGCAGATAGGCCTTTAAATGGCTGAGGATTGAGTCAATAATCATCATCACCATCATCAGCATCATCACCATCATCATCTTTATTTATACCCTGCCACCATCTCCTCGAAGGGGACTTGGAGCAGCTTACAAGAGGCCAAGCCCAAACAACAAATTACAACAGAATAAAACCGAAAACGCAAACCAAAAACGCAAACAATAAACAACAACATCATATTTATTTATTTATTTATTAACTTTATTTGTACCCCGCTACCATCTCCCCAAGGGACTCGGTGCGGCTTACATGAGGCCGAGCCCAAACACAACAATACAAGCAATAAAACATCAATACAAGCAATTAAAAAACATAGACAATAAAATACACAACATTATCAAAAAAGAACACATAATTAAAACAGTGGGAGGCCAAATGTAGAGTTAAAATTGGAAATAATGCTGGGCCATGAACGCAAGGTGATACTGGTAAAACATGTGAATACATAACAATATAAAATTACAATAAGCACAATCACAGTGACAATGGGCGGTCTACATGTAATGATTAAAAGAAAAACTAATTAAGAACTAATTAAAAGTGGATCAAATCTCTGCCAAATAAAACAGAAAACACCCCTCCCCTTTCAGTAAACAAAATGAAGGATGAGACGGAAACGGACCCAAAAACGGTATGCCTTTTGGCCTGAATGCATGTGATTACATCGAACAACAACAACAAAAAAGCTTCAAAAGGTATTTTTCCGTCCCCAGCTCCTCTCCTTACCATCAATTAGGACTGTTGCAGACTTAAGATACAACTCACCTCTCCCGTGGCTAAGGCAACAAAATTCTCAACTGTTTTTGGAACCGTCTTTCCAAAGAGGCCGATGACGAAGCGCCCCACGTTTTCATCTCCAATCCGCAGGTCAAAATATACCTAGAGAAGACCCCAGGAACAAGAGGCATTGCAGACTGAGTGCAGTGGAAACATTAACATGCTTTAGCTCCTACAATCCCCAGCCTCTACTGGGGAATAATTGGGAGTTACACTCCAAAAAGTAACTCCTCTTAGTTCTTCTTGTAAGAACTTAATTTTGTATTTGGACCGAGAAGAGCCTGAATACCATTAGCAAGTTATAACAATTCCAACAAAACCTATACTTTAGAAATCAGAGAGAAGCTTTCAAGCCATCAAATTGTTTATTTTAGAGCTGTGTTTTCCTGCAAACCATTAGCTACTCTGACATCCTGTGATACAGAGCAAATAAGCAAAATAAAACTGCGTAGTCAATTTCACTGCAATTCTATCCTGATCTGTCAGAAATATTAAATATTAACAAGGCATTTTTTATTGCAAAAGTGTGAGTCAAGCACTGAAATAGCAAGCAGGCCAAATCCTGCTAAGAGTCAGTGGGCCAAAGATAGTGTCATCCTGAGGAGTGTGAGGTAAACCTCTGTGTGAGATAAGCCTTGTGAGTAAAGCTCCAGTGTGTCGTCCTGAGGAGTGTGAGGTAAATCTCTGTGTGAGATAAGCCTTGTGAGTAAAGCTCCAGTGTGTCGTCCTGAGGAGTGTGAGGTAAACCTCTGTGTGAGAGAAGCCTTGTGAGTAAAGCTCCAGTGTGTCGTCCTGAGGAGTGTGAGGTAAACCTCTGTGTGAGATAAGCCTTGTGAGTAAAGCTCCAGTGTGTCGTCCTGAGGAGTGTGAGGTAAACCTCTGTGTGAGATAAGCCTTGTGAGTACAGCTCCAGTGTGTTGTCCTGAAGAGTGTGAGGTAAACCTGTGTGAGAGAAGCCTTGTGAGTAAAGCTCCAGTGTGTTGTCCTGAGGAGCGTGAGATAAACCTCTGTGTGAGAGAAGCCTTGTGAGTAAAGTGAAGGCTGCTGTGTGTAAAGCTACTATGTGTTTGTGTTATGGAAACCTTGTTTTAAATAGTGCAACCATATTATTTTGCTATAACGAAAAGCCTCCAAAGGAAGAGATAACATTGGCCTGTGTGTTTTTGTTGTTTTTATCACTTTGTGCTACTGGTTCTGGGTCACGCTGCTGCTGCTAAGTTACTCTGCTGTTCATTTATGGGGAGGGTCTTTTGTTAAGTCCACTCACACAACAATCTGCAGCCATAGATAAATTTCAAAAATTAGTAAATGGATTTACTGATTTAAAGATCCATAATCTAAATCAATAAAATGTTGGAATGGGAAGAAGTAGTGGTGGGTTTGGCACTGAATTTTGACTTTTTTTTTCGTGTCAGGAGTGACTTGAGAAACTGCAAGCGGCTTCTGGCGTGAGAGAACTGGCTGTCTGCAAGGACGTTGTCCAGGGGATGCTCAGATGTTTTGATGTTTTACCATCCTTGTGGGAGGCTAGAATCATAGAATTGGAAGAGACCTCATGGGCCATCCTGTACAACCCCCTGCCAAGAAGCAGGAAATTTTCATTCAGAGCAACCCCAACAGATGGCCATCCAAAGAAGGAGCCTCCACTGCACTCCAGGGCATAGAGTTCCACTGCTGAACAGCTCTCACAGTCAGGAAATTCTTCCTCGTGTTCAGGTGGAATCTCCTTCCTTGTAGTTTGAGGCCATTGTTCTGTGTCCTAGTCTCCAGGGAAGCAGAAAGGAAGCTTTCTTCTCTCCAGGTTTCCCTCTAGAGCTGACAGAGGGAACTCAACCCGTTCTCCCCAGATTTGAATCGCTCACCTATCGGTCAGCAGTTTTCCCGGCACAAGGGTTTAACCCATTGAGCCACCGTGGGCTCCTTTTGACTTGAAAAAGAGAAAAACGAACCAAATTTGGAAGCAACATAATAAACAGCTGCTTTCTCTGTGCATTTGTGTATCTTTTAAAGGATATATCAAAATTTAAAGACAAGACTTCAGAGAAATTCATAAATTGCCGTAATACTCCAATGAAAACATGCAATTGTCAAAACAAAGGGATTAAAACTTGTGTGCCAGCTGTGCCCGTACTTGGGAAGTCAGACTTGGCCACAGTGGTCCACGCTCTTGTTACATCCAGGATAGACTACTGCAATGCGCTCTACATGGGGTTGCCTTTGAAGACTGCTCGGAAGCTTCAAATAGTCCAACGAGAGGCAGCCAGGTTAATAACTGGGGTGGCATACAGGGAGCATACAACTCCCAGGTTACGCCAGCTCCACTGGCTGCCAGTTTGCTACCGGGCGCAATTCAAAGTGCTGGCTTTGGCCTATAAAGCCCTAAATGGCCCTGGCCAAAATTACCTATCCAAACGCATCTCCCCCTATGAACCATCGCGGAGATTAAGATCCTCCGGGGAGGCCCTGCTTTTCATCCCGCCATTGTCACAGGCGTGACTTGTGGGAACGAAAGACAGGGCCTTCTCGGTGATTGCTCCCCAGCTATGGAACTCCCTGGTGAGATCAGATCCTGTCCTTCAGAAGGATGGTCAAAACTTGGCTGTGGGACCAAGCTTTTGGGACAGGGCAATAAAGCGGAAATAGGAAAGATGACCAGGCCAATTAGACTTGACGCAGATGACTAGGACGGTTTTAAATGGTGTATTTTAGTATTTTGATAAATGTTTTTAATGTTTATGCTTGCTTATATGAATTCTTGTCCCAGCATTGAATGTTTGCCGTATATATGCTGTGCTCCACCCTGAGTCTGGGTGAGAAGGGCGGAATATAAATGTTTTAAATATTTAAATAAACACAATAGATTGAGATTTAAAGCTAGGGGAGAAGAGGAATCGAGGGAGCTGCCCTGGGGGGATATTGCCCATTTGGCCCAATACTTCCTGCAGCAATTAACAGCTGCTTTTTCCAAGGCCGCAAGTCAACGTCCCACCTGATCCCTCTTTTAAGTAGCCATTCCAAAGATCGATTTTAGGCCTTTTTGAATGCAAAGCACGTGCTTTGACATCAAGCTGCGGCAACGGCTTTGTGAAAAGGATTGGGAGCAAGCAAAGGAGCCGCAGCAGCACCACTGAGTCGAATCCAAGTTTTACAACTCCCCTTTCGTCCCCATGGCAGCGAGAAAAGGGATGGTGCCAGGAAACAGAAGTGTGTGGCCCTCCAAATGCTGCTGGACTGCAACATCCATGATTCCTCAGCAAATTAGTCGATGGTTAGAGATGATGAGAGTTGCAAAACCAACATTATTTGGAGCGCCACATATTTGTCATATTTCTGCTTGACCGGCTGAGTTTCCTAGCCAAAAAAGGGGATAAGGAAAAAGGAGCCCGGTAAGCCTTTTAAGCCTAACTTGTTACCTGTAACCTGTTAACTGTTACCTGTAACCTGGCAGTAATCCTGAAGCATGGAAACAACTCTGACTCAGAGCAACATTCAAATATGCCTCTGCTTTGTTCCTACATCCCAGCCTTCCCTGAGCAGGACGACATGCCTTTGCAGATGAACTGGATGGCAACCCCGCTCATCCTACTTGCAAGGTTGGTCTTGGGATGCTAGGGGTTGTAGTCCAATACTATCTGGGAGGATCCTCCTGGTGAGTGGATTTCCCACTGACGTGGTTGTGAGACTAATCTCTAATCCAGGGGTCCTCTAACTTTTTAAACAGAGGGCCAGGTTATAGTGCCCTAAATTGTTGGAAAGCTGGATTATAATTTGAAAAAAATCCATTAATTCCTATGCACACTGCACACGTCTTATTTGTAGCGCAAAAACACTTTAAAACAATACACCAATTAAAATGAAGAACAATTTTAACAAATATAAACTTATTAGTATTTTAGTGGGATGTGTGGGCCTGCTTTTGGCTGATGAGACAGGATTGAGAGGAAGCCACAGGGAGGAGGGAGCAAGCTTGTTTTCTGCTTCCTTGGAGACTAGGACGCGGAACAATGGCTTCAAACTACAAGAGAGGAGATTCCATCTGAACATGAGGAAGAACTTCCTGACTGTGAGAGCCATTCAGCAGTGGAACTCTCTGCCCCGGAGTGTGGTGGAGGCTCCTTCTTTGGAAGCTTTTAAGCAGAGGCTGGATGACCATTTGTCAGGGGTGATTTGAATGCAATATTCCTGCTTCTTGGCAGGGGGTTGGACTGGATGGCCCATGAGGTCTCTTCCAACTCTAGGATTCTATGATTCTATGATTGTTGTTGTGTGCTTTCAAGTAGTTTCAGACTTACGTTGACCCTGCACAAGAGCCGGGTAAATAATAATAATAAATAATAATAAACTTTATTTGTACCCCGCTACCAACTTCCCAAGGGACTCGGTGCGGCTTACATGAGGCCAAGCCCAAAGTACATTAAACAAAACATCAATAAACACAACATCAATAAACAATCAATAAAATACAAATCCTATAAATCACATAAACAAAAAACAATCAATAGTGACATAAACAATTTTAAAAATGGCCGGGCCAAATGTAATAGATTAAAATTGAAAATATGCTGACGTGAACAAGGTAAAATATAACTCGGATAGGATTTTTCGGAGAGAAATGAGGGAGAAATAAATGACCTTGGAGGGCTGCATCCGGCCCCCGAGCCTTAGTTTGGGGACCCTTGCTCTAATCTTTAAGTCCTCTTTTGCAGTCACACAATGCCAACCAATTTGCAGCCGTTCAGGTGTATTTTGAACCACATGCAGACATTACATAGAACAGTGGTTCTCAACCTGTGTGTCCCCAGATGTTTGGGCCTTCAACTCCCAGATATCTTAACAGCTGGCAAACTGGGATTTCTGGGAGTTGTAGGCCGAAACATCGGGGGACGCACAGGTTGAAAACCACTTATGTACAACCAACATGGCCCCTTCCCTAGCACATGCATTGCAGGGACTACAGTCTTCCAAAAACATATACCTGAAACAATTGATTATCATGGATTATTGCTATTATTATTTGCAATCCCCCCCCAAACCATAAATATGCTCTTAGCAGGATTAAAGATCCCAATAGAGAGAGAAGGGAAAAGAAACCGAGGTTCACAACTCTGTAGTTTGCAGGGGCTCCTTCCTTAGAAATACAATTTAATGTGGAATCGTGATTAAATAAATTGTGTATTTATTCTTAAATATGTGTATTTAATAGAATAAAATAAAATAAAGACACATTTGTACATTTATGAAAAGATTTATACATGTATACATGTATTATATTTACTTGTTAATCAAATTAAATCAAGATATGTACAATGTATTCTTGAAGGGGGGGTTGACCACCCAGAATTCTGATGGTGGTCCGCGAGAAGGCCTTACTGGTACATTATTTAAACTGTTATGTTTATTCATATCATGATCTGATCACCATGCTCAATATATCCCATATGCATGGGGGTATTGGGGTAACAATACAAAAGGTCACCCCCCCCCCACGCAAATCAAAATCCTGGCTATGGGCAATGTTCCAGAAGCACGCTTTCCTGACGTTTCACCTGCATCTATGGCAGGCATCCTCAGAGGTTGAGGTCTGCTGGAAACTAGACAAGTGGGGTTTACGTATAAATCTGTGGAGTAATGTCCAGGGTGGGAGAAATAACTCTTGTCTGCTTGAGGCAAGTAGGAATTTTGCAATTGGCAAGCTTGATTATCATAGAATAGCCTTGCAGCTTCAAAGCCTGGCTGCTTCCTGTTTGGGAACAATAAATGAACTCCTTTGTTGAGAGGTGTTAGCTGGCCCTGATTGTTTCCTGTCTAGAATTCCTCTTTTTTTTTAGTGTTGTTCTTTATTTACTGTCCTGATTCTAGGGGTTTTTTTTTAGAATACTGGCAGAAACCATGAAAATGAACAAAATCTGGCTACCAGTATTTTAAAAAACTCTAACACCCAAAATGCAGGGGAAATTTGTTCAAAATCAGAGGAATTCCAGATGAAAAACAATCAGGGTCAGCAAATCGCCTCCCAACAAAGGATTCCCCCCAGGCAGGAAGCAGCCAGGCTTTGAAGCTGAAATGCCGTTAAATGCTAATCAAGGTGACCATTCGCAACATTTACTCAAAAACTGAGGAATTCCAGACAAGAAACAATCAGGGCCAGTTGATGTAAGAAGGATTCCTCCAGGCAGGAAGCAGCCAGGCTTTGAAGCTGAAATGGCATTCAATGCTAATCAAGGTGGCCATTTGCAACATTTACTCAAAAACAGAGGAATTCCAGACGAGAAACAATCAGGGCCAGCTGACACCTCCCAACAAAGGATTCCCCCAGGCAGGAAGCAGCAAGGCAATTCAATGCTAATCAAGGTGGCCATTTGCAAAATTTGTTCAAAAACAGGGGGATTCCAGACAAGAAACTGTAAGGGCAAGAAAATCGCCTCCCAACAAAGGATTCCCCCAGTCAGGAAGCAGCCAGGCTTTGAAGCTGCAAGGCTATTCAATGCTAATCGAGGTGGCCATTTGCAAAATTTGTTCAAAAACAGGGGGATTCCAGACAAGAAACTGTAAGGGCAAGAAAATCGCCTCCCAACAAAGGATTCCCCCAGTCAGGAAGCAGCCAGGCTTTGAAGCTGCAAGGCTATTCAATGCTAATCGAGGTGGCCATTTGCAAAATTTGTTCAAAAACAGGGGGATTCCAGACAAGAAACTGTAAGGGCAAGAAAATCGCCTCCCAACAAAGGATTCCCCCAGTCAGGAAGCAGCCAGGCTTTGAAGCTGAAAGGCTATTCAATGCTAATCAAGGTGGCCATTTACAAAATTTGTTCAAAAACAGGGGAATTCCAGACAAGAAAATCGCCTCCCAACAAAGGATTCCCCCAGGCAGGAAGCAGCCAGGTTTTGAAGTTGCAAGGCTATTCAATGCTAACCAAGGTGGGAATTTGCAACATTCAAATTTGCCTCAAGCACCCTGGACATCATTCCAGAGATAAATAAACCCAAATTTCCTAGTTTCCAACAGACCTCCCAACCTCAGAGGATGCCTGCCAAAGATGCAGGCGAAACGTCAGGAGAGAATGCTTCTGGAACATGGCCAGGCAGCCTGGAAAACTCACAGCGACCCCAAATACATTGTACCCAGAGATATATAATATATGTATATAAATGGATGTCCTGTTGTGCTTGGCCTGCGAGGAGTGTCCCCTTTAAGAGCCTGGCGCTCTTAAAGGGCCCGCGCCCCATTTCTGTCCTGAGGGAAGCGGGTCCGAGGCCTTGGTCTGCTCACCTTGGCGGTGACCTTGGGGCCCTTCTTGCGCTCCTCGGCGTGGGCCGCGGGGAAGAGCAGGAGCAGGAGGGAGCCTCCGAGGCCCAGCAGCGCCGCCGCCGCCACCAGCTTCATCTTCTTCCGCTCGCAGCCCCGGCAGCGCCCGCCCGGCCACATCCGCCCCCTTCTCTGCCTTCCTTTCCTCACCCCCCCCCTCCCCGCAGCAATGGTACGGCCCCAATCCGGGCGGGGCGCTCTCCCTCAGCGGCGGCGATTGGCGCGTTCCATCTCCAGAGGGGGAGGCCCCGCCACAAAGGCTTGCCACGTCTCCATCCTCGCATAGGGCAAGCACCGCTCAGCCAATGAGGAGAGGGCACGGAGGGTGACGCGCGCTGATTGGCCCACGCGGCAAACAAAGGAGAGGCAAAGGGAATTGGGCGAGACGACGACGCCGCCCAGAGACCGGCGCGCCATGCCGCGCTTCGCCTCTAGAGGGAGGTAGAGAGAGAGAGAGGCCAGGCTTCCTTGGGCCTGAGACAGACAGGTAGGGGCCTGGAAGAGACACACCTGCATGGACCATTCATTGACATACTGTTTATTGATCCCGGCCTTCTCACCCCGAAGGGGACTCAGAGTGGCTGAAAAGTTATATGTACACACAATATATTATATTATATTATATTATTATATATTATATTACAATATATATATATTATAGTTTATTATTATTATTCACAATATATTATATTTTTATATTATATACTATATTACAATATATATTATATAGTTTATTATTATTATTATTACATACTATTTTATATATATATATATATATATATATTGTATAATATAATGGGACTGAGCGGCTGACAACTTATATGTACATACAATATATTATATTATATACTATATTACAATATATATTATATAGTTTATTATTATTATTATTATTATTATTATATACTATGTTGTTGTTGTTCATTCGTTCAGTCGTCTCCGACTCTTCGTGACCTCATGGACCAGCCCACGCCAGAGCTCCGTCGGCCGTCACCACCCCCAGCTCCTTCAAGGTCAGTCCAGTCACTTCAAGGATGCCATCCATCCATCTTGCCCTAGGTCGGCCCCTCTTCCTTTTGCCTTCCACTTTCCCCAGCATAATTGTCTTCTCTAGGCTTTCCTGTCTCCTCATGATGTGGCCAAAGTACTTCAACTTTGTCTCTAGTATCCTTCCTTCCAGTGAGCAGCCGGGCTTTATTTCCTGGAGGATGGACTGGTTGGATCTTCCAAGGCACTCTCAGCACTTTCCTCCAACACCACAGCTCAAAAGCATCGATCTTCCTTCACTCAGCCTTCCCTAAGGTCCAGCTCTCACATCCGTAGGTGACTACAGGGAATACCATGGCTTGGACTAGGCGGATCTTTGTTGCCAGTCTGATGTCTCTACTCTTGACTATTTTATCGAGACTGGACATTGCTCTCCTCCCAAGAAGGAAGCGTCTTCTGATATATATATATATATATATATATATATATATATATATACATATATATATATAATATGGGACTGAGTGGCTGACAACTTATATGTACATACCAATATATTATATTATTATATTATATACTATATTACAATATATATATTATAGTTTATTATTATTATTATTATTATTATTATTATTATATACTAATATATATATATTGTATAATATAATGGGACTGAGTGGCTGACAAGTTATATGTACATACAATATATTTTTATATTATATACTACATTACAATATATATTATATAGTTTATTATTATTATATACTATATACTATTATATATATATATATATATATATATATATATATATATATATATATAATGGGACTGAGCGGCTGACAACTTATATGTACATACAATATATTATATTATTATATTATATACTATATTACAATATATATTATATAGTTTATTATTATTATTATTATTATTATTATTATTATATACTAATATATATATATATTGTCGAAGGCTTTCATGGCCGGAATCACTCATTTCTTGTGGGTTTTTTCGGGCTATATGGCCATGTTCTAGAGGCATTTCTCCTGACGTTTCGCCTGCATCTATGGCAGGCTTCCTCAGACCTCTGAGGAAGCCTGCCATAGATGCAGGCGAAACGTCAGGAGAAATGCCTCTAGAACATGGCCATATAGCCCGAAAAAACCCACAAGAAATGAGTATATATATATTGTATAGTATAATGGGACTGAGCGGCTGACAAGTTATATGTACATACAATATATTATATTATTATTGTATTGGAGCCCCCGGTGGCATAGTGGGTTAAAGCACTGTGCTGGCAGGACTGAAGACCGACAGGTCGCAGGTTCGAATCCGGGGAGAGGCGGATGAGCTCCCTCTATTAGCTCCAGCTCCTCATGCGGGGACATGAGAGAAGCCTCCCACAAGGATGATAAAACATCAAAAAAACATCCAGGCGTCCCCTGGGCAACGTCCTTGCAGACGGCCAATTCTCTCACAACAGGAGCGGTGGCTCCTGACACGACAAAAAATAAACAAATTATATTATTATATATTATATTACAATATATATTATATAGTTTCTTATTATTATGATATATACTATAATATATAATATTATATAAATTATATATAAAAATTATATATATATATAATATTATTATAACATATATATTATTATATTTATTATATTGTATAATGGGACTCAGAGGCTCACAAGTTATATATGTGTACAATATATTATAGTACTATATTATAATATATATTATATTGTATATTATATATGCTATATAATATATAGCATATATAATTATATATGCTATATAATATGAAGGGAAAGTGGAAGGCAAAAGGAAGAGGGGCCGACCAAGGGCAAGATGGATGGATGGCATCCTTGAAGTGACTGGACTGACCTTGAAGGAGCTGGGGGTGGTGACGGCCGACAGGGAGCTCTGGCGTGGGCTGGTCCATGAGGTCACGAAGAGTCGGAGACGACTGAACGAATGAACAACAACATATAATATGTATTATAATATGTATAATATAGTATAAGGGGACTCAGAGTGGCTGAAAAGTTATATGTACATAAAATTTATTTATTTATTTATTTACTTTACTTGTATACCGCAGTTTCTCAGCCTAACAGGCGACTCAACGCGGTTTACAAGGATAAGATCAATCAACGATATACAATTTAAAACCATTAGAGCACAATATACAATATTGACACAACAATAACAACACAATGCATGTCATAACTAGAGTCGTGATCCAAATTCGTCGTCCATATTTCCATTCCTGTAATCGTCACATTCATTGCACTGATTAACCAAATGCCTGTTCAAACATCCAAGTTTTTAATCTCCTTCGGAACACCATTAGCGAGGGGACTAATCTTACCTCCATGGGAAGGGCGTTCCACAGCCGAGGGGCCACCACAGAAAAGGCCCTGTCTCTCGTCCCCGCCAGCCGCACCTGTGAAGCAGGCGGGATAGAGAGCAGGGCCTCCCCAGAAGATCTTAGGGTCCTGGCGGGCTGATAGGCAGAGATACGTTCGGATAGGTAGGTTGGGCCACAACCGTTTAGGGCTTTAAAGGCCAACGCCAGCACTTTGAATTGAGCCCAGTAGCAAATCGGCAGCCAGTGGAGCTGGTGCAGCAGAGGAGTGGTATGCTCCCTGCGCTCCGCTCCTGTTAGTATCATGGCTGCCGAGCATTGGACTAATTGAAGCTTCCGAGCCGTCTTCAAAGGCAACCCCACGTTACAATATATATTATATAGTTTATTATTATTATATACTATAATATACATATATATATTATATTATATATTATATAGTATAATGTGACTGAGTGGCTCACAAGTTATATATGTGTACAATATGTTATAGTACTATATTATATATTATATAGTATATTATTATATATACTATATACTATATATTATATTATATGTACAATATAGTATAAGGGGACTCAGAGTGGCTGAAAAGTTATATGTACATACAATATATTATACTATATATAATAATATATAATTATATATATATATAATATAGTACATATACATATTATACATATAGTACATATTATAACAGGAGCCCCCAGTGGCTCAGTGGGTTAAAGCACTGAGCTGCTGAGCTTGTTGATCGAAAGGTTGCAGGTTCGATTCCGGGGAGCGGCGTGAGCTTCCGCTGTCAGCCCTAGCTTCTGCCAACCTAGCAGTTCGAAAACATGCAAATGTGAGTAGATCAATAGGTACCGCTCCGGCGGGAAGGTAAGGGCGCTCCATGCAGTCATGCCGGCCACATGACCTTGGAGGTGTCTACGGACAACGCTGGCTCTTTGCCTTAGAAATGGAGATGAGCATCACACCCCAGAGTCAGGAACACAACCTGTTAACAGGAGGAGAGAATGCTTCTGGACTTTGGCTATACAGCCCGGAAAACTCACAGCAATCCAATGTGCTCACTTTTCTATAAATCATTTTGGATTTGGCATCTTTTGGAAACAAACTCCACATTTCTGACTGATATGTATGGTGAATTCCCTCTCCTTTTATGTATTATTATTATTATTATTATTATTATTATTATTATTATTAGAAACACAGCAAGATGAGTCCACAGCAGACAAGATCACTCTGCTGGCTGTTGAATTGGATCACATGTTGGACACTTCCCGAGTGTGATGTATTGGCGAATAATGCATGCAGATCCTAGTGTGATGTATTGGCGAATAATGCATGCAGATCCTAGTAAGGTGGCCTTTTGCAGATGGCAGATGGTAATTTTGTCAGCGCCGATTGTGTTTAAGTGCAGGCCAAAGTCTTTAGGCACTGCACCCAGTGTGCCAATCACCACTGGGACCACCTTGACTGGCTTGTGCCAGAGTATTATTATTATTATACTGACACAAAAACACAGTATGTCACAGCAAACGAGATCTATATGCTGGATTTCATATCACAAAAATCACAAGTCGAACACGTCCGAAGGGTCTAGGACTGTGTGATGGGTGCCACCTTGTTGTGGTGGGAGGCTTAACTGCTCCAAGGATGCTGAGAGCTGTGCTGATGGTAGTGTAACCACCAGCAGGTTCAACCAAGTCAGAGAGGTCTCAGCTGAGGAGTGGAACCAAGAGCACCTAACCCATTAGCATTATGGAGAAACAAATCAAAACAAAGTCTATACTGGTTCGGTTGACACCCAGGATAAAAAGGACTGTGGTGGATGCTGCTGATTCTGGACATCCATCGACAAGTGGGCTACAGAATCAAAATACAAATCAACAGTCACAGAAGCAGCAGAAATATGCAATGCCAGAAAACCGCAAAATAATAATAATAATAATAATAATAATAATAATAATATGACTAGCTGTTCCCTGCCACATGTTGTGTGGCCCAGTCTGTGTATATGTGTTTTGTGTGTGTATATATAAGTGTGTGTGTGTGTGTTTGTGTATATGTGTATATATGTGTGTTTGCATATATATGTGGTTTTATGCATGCGTTGTAATTTTTTTTTATTTGTTGGCTTTTTAAGTCTCTTCTGCTGTGTCTTTCTATGTTTTTATGAGTGATGGTCACTTGTTGACCTGATAGGTGTATTGCGTCGAAATTTGGTGTCAATTCGTCCAGTGGTTTTTGAGTTATATTAATCCCACAACTGAACATTACGTTTTTATTTATATAGATTATTATTATTATTTATAACCTACTTTTTTCTCTCTACAAATGAGAGAAAATCAATGAAATACAATTTAAAACTCAAAAATGTACAAACATTAAAAAGAATTAAATATTAATATTAAGAATAAACAGTTAAAATCCTTAAAACCGATTCAGAGCTAAAACCACAATGGACATGCTTGTATTCCTTTTACCAAATAATAAGGGAATGCGCATGCAGCATCTTCATAGGGAAGAATGCGGTGGCGCAATGGGTTAAACCCTTGTGCTGACAGGATTGATGACCGACAGGTTGGAAGTTCAAATCCAGGGAGAGCGGGTTGAGCTCCCTCTGTTAGCTCCAGCTTCCCCATGCCGGGACATGAGAGAAGCCTCTCACAAGGATGGTAAACTTCAAAACATCTGGGCAACGTCCTTACAGATGGCCAATTCTCTCACACCAGAAGCAACTTGCAGTTTCTCAAGTCGCTCCTAACACACACATACACACACAAATGAAGAAATTAGGCAATGCAATGACCATATTTCCAGGCCTGCTTGGCAATGAAATAGACACTTGAGGCAAAACTGAGGAGGACAGACACGAACAGAGCAAAGTCGATGTTTATTTTACATTAAAAGGGTGCAAATAGGGGAAGGGGTGTAGAAGGTACACAACATTTCTTGCAATGTCCCATTAAAACAGGCACATCAGAAAGATCAGTAGCAGGACTCCAATTCCTGGCAAAGAGAGATCCAACCAGCGGCAGAGGAGAGGCCCTCCGGCGCTTGGTGTAGAATATTGTAAGCCCTTATCCTGGTCGAACCGTTTCAGACGCATGTGTAAAATCGACATTCATGTTAAAAATACAAGGTTGCATGTTCACTGCTGAAGTTCAAAAAGCAGTGCCGGAAGGATGTGAATCAAACATTGCATCACGTGTTAAAAAATAAAACAATTCTTTAAAAAAAATCAAAAGGCATTTCAACAAGAATCAGACATGTGCACACAATACTTTAAAAAAAAGATTTTCACAGCTGATTTTATTTTTCCTTTACAGTAACAAGAGTTGCACTCATTATCCCAGTCATCCCGTTTTGAAAAAAAGCACAAAAGGCCTACATGAAATAAACAAGACATTATAATAAATTATACACCACACAGTTTCCAATGGGAACAAGCCACTTAAAAACTGCGGTTTCCCTTTCGTTGCAGGGAAAGATGCATTATTTGGTATGGTCCACGTTGCCTCAAAACTGGCTCATTTCTCCTCTCAACTTTGGAGATTGCAAAGACACCTTTCGCCACGGCCCCCAAAAATGGCTTTCCTAACTGGAGAATATAACCTCGCCATGTCCCACACCATGCAGTTGGAGGAAAAGCATTTATTTAGGAACAAAAAAACACTCGTTTTCCTGAGACAGAATTAAAAGGATGAGATAGGTGATTGAGAAACCTTTTCTGCGCATATGGATTGGCGTGCCCCTGCCACTTCTTTGGGAGGGCATCCGAAGCCCACAAAACACAAGGAAGTGAGCTTCTGAGTGTCTGTAGGGCATCCGAAGCCCACAAACACAAGGAAGCATAGTTCCAAGTGTCTGGAGGGCATCTGAAGCCCATAAAACACATTGGAATTGAAGTTCCAAGTGTCTGGAGAACATCCGAAGCCCACAAAACACAAGGAAGCGAGGTTTCGAGTGTCTGGAGGACATCTGAAGCCCACAAAACACATTGGAAGTGAGCTTCCGAGTGTCTGGAGGGTATCCGAAGCCCACAAAACACAAAGAAGTGAGGTTCCGAGTGTCTGGAAGCTTCAGAGGAGAAGCATTATGCTAAGATAACATCCCATTTGACTCTTCTGCACCTTGAAGCTGTGGAGAATGAATCCTACTCGACAGATTGAGGTTCCGTTGCTGAGAAGTTTGGCATCCCTCACAAACATCTGCTATTATTCCTCCTCGGAGCCATGGCTGGCTGTATATGAATCAGAAGGTTTCCTTTCCTCCCAACTTCTATACTCGCCCAAAGGAAAGAGTCATTTCTATAATTTCGGTAGGACCAAAGTCCTCTTCTACCACAGTAAACATATTAGGGAAAGTTTGAGGAAACCCATTCCATTCCAGTCCCTTACTGGGGTAGGCATACTACAAACACCGGACAAGGCAAAGCACACTGACCATCTTCGGCCCTGGAACTTCTAGACAACATACCAATGTCTAGACCAGACACGGGCAAACTTTGACTTTCTAAGTATTTGGCTTAAGCAGCTGAGGGGGAAAAGGAAGGGGCCTGAGGCTGGTAAGAATGATGTGAGTTGAAGTCCAAACACTTGGAAAGTCAAAGTTTGCCCATCTGGTTTAAACCTACCAAGAAAGAAAGGAAGCACTTTCATTTTTCAGTTACCAAGACTTAAAAACGAACTGAAAACTAAAATTCCAAGCAAAGATGATGTTGTTCAAGGACTGATAAGCAATGATAGTTCCTCATCAACATTTAGTACTATTTGGACAAACCAAGGTCTATGGCTTTGTATTTATACCGAGGTGTGTACCCAGCAGTCCCCTTCCATTGCTGTCTTCAAAACACATACAACTCAGAACAATGTTGAGATGGACATGTTCTGGAGAAGCAGACTTGTAGACCGTACGTCAAGAAGGGATAAGACAAGTTCGTTCCTCCAACCCTGAAGTTATTACAATTAATGGATTCTGGACTGAAGGGAGAGTGAGTAAGACATAGTGAGAAGTAAGTGTCCTTTGGTGGAGGAGATTTGAAAGCTAGCTCAAGATGGTGTTGAAAGGAAAATTAAGGCTGAATGTTGGAAAAGGTTTTCAAAGCAATGACCACAAGCTTAAGAAGATCTTCATTTTTGCAAAGGTGAGACCCATATACATAGACGTGTATTCCAGACTTTACGCTTGAGCTACCTGTAGAGACTGATATGAGACTATTAGCACTTCTGATGCCTCAACTCCCCAAAAGCAATGACCACAAGCTCAAGCTTAAGACTATCTTCATTCTCGCAGTGGTGAGACCCACATACACAGATGTGTATTTCTGACCTTACGCTTGAGCTACTTGTAGAGACTGATATGAGACTATTCGCACATCTGATGCCTCAACTCCCCAAAAGTAACTACCACAAGCTTAAGACTATCTTCATTCTTGCAGTGACGAGACCCACATACACAGATGTGTATCTCTGACCTTACGCTTAAGCTACTTGTAGAGACTGATACAAGACTATTTTCACTTCTGATTTCTCCCACTCCCCAAAAAGCCTCAATTATGGCAAGAAGGTTAATGTTAAAGTTCAAGAATATAGATGGACTTTGGGACTTTTTTTTGTCCAGGGACAAATATCTACCTCTCCAAATGGTGAGAAAGAATGGTGGCCTTGGAAAGCCCATCCTTTCAATATCTCCTTCAAGCTGATCTGCATTTAGTATGGATTCTGGTCATATTTAGGACTGTAGGGATGGCAAGAAGGTTAATGTTAAGTAAGACATATTGAAAAGTAAGTGCTTTTTCATCACTTCCATCGCTGTCTTCAAAACACATACAACTCAGAGCAATGTTTCATCGACATGTTCTGGAGAAGCAGACTTGTAGACTGTACGTCAAGAAGGGATAACACAAGTTCGTTCCCCAACCCTGAAGTTATTATAATTCATGGATTCTGATCATGTTTAGGACTGAAGGGAGAGTGAGTAAGACATATTGAAAAGTGCTCTTTGGTGGAGGAAATTTGTAAGCTAGCTCAAGATGGTGTTAGTTTTGGAAGGAAAATTAAGGCTGAATATTGGGAAAGGTTTTCAAAGCAATGACCACATGCTTAAGAAGATCTTCATTCCCGCAGTAATGAGACCCACATACACAGATGTGTATTCCAGACCTTAAACTTGAGCTATTTGTAGAGACTGATACAAGACTAGTAGCAAGTCTGATGTCTCCCACTCCCCAAAAGGCCTCAGCAATGGCAAGGAAGTTAATGTTAAGATTCAAGAACATAGATGGACTTTGGGCCTTTTTTGTCCTGGGACAGAGATCTCTCTCTCCAAAGGGCAAGAAAGAATGGTGACCTTGGGAAGCCCAACCTTTGAATATCTCCTTCAAGCTGTCTCTGCATTCAGGACGAACATCTAGTTGGCTAACATCTTCTTCCCACCCAAACAAGAAACAAAAAGCCAAGCTATCAGAGAAATCTAAGGCCCAAAGCAAGATTATTCTCTCAATTAAGTCATTTTTAATATCTGAGAAGATACACAGAACTGGAAGTGAGACAGATCGCTCAATCTCCTTCAAGCTGTCTCTGCATTCAGTATAAACATCTACTTGTTGACACCTTCTTCCCACCAAAACAGGAAATTAAAAGCCAAGCTATCAGAGAAATGTAGGACCCGGAGCAAGATTATCCTTTCAATTAAGTCATTTTAGCTTGTAATATCTGAGAAGATACACAGAATTGGAAGGGAGACAGATCACTAATTTTTACTTCTGGCTTCTCAACTGTAAGTTTCAGAAGGATGGGTAGTGATGCCTGCTGTGTCTTGCCAGCGTTGGCACTGATTTGGACTAGGAAAAGAAGATAATTGGCAGCATTGTGTTCAAAATAGCTGTTAGGAAGGAAGGGGAAGAAAGCCATTTAATGTCTTGCTGTTCTTTGGAAAAGATCAATACATTTCAGAGAAAGATCACAACGGCTCAAAGAAGCTTCAAGTCAATGCTGGCTATTCCATGGAAACAAAGGGCTGCAGGATAAGCTCACGAACTGAAACCCTTCTAGAGTAAACATGGAACGAGTAGGAGTCCATCTTTAGGACATGGGAACTGCTTTTTGCACACATTCTGCATGGTTATGCAGCTGTTTCTCGTCTGAAATGCTAATTTGTGAGACATGTGGAGGCCTATATAAACACATATTTAATCCAGTGGATCTGAGGCAGTGGTTCTCGACTAGTGGGTCCCCAAATGTTTTGGCCTTCAACTCCCAGAGATCGTAACAGCTGGTAAACTGACTGGGATCTCTGGGAGTTATAGGCCAAAACATCTGGGGACCCACAGGTTGAGAACCACTGCTCTAAGGAGCTAGAAGACAGAGGAAGGCTCACATCACCCTCCAAATGCTGTTGAGCAACTGATAGTGATCTTGAAAGTTGCAATAGGTGGGAAATAACATTCTTCCCACCACTGATCTAGAAGGAGGGTACTACCAAGTCATCTTTCTCATATATTTGCTTTCTAGAGAGCATGTGAATACCAAATAAGATTGAATATTTACCAGGACACATTTTTGTTTTTCCTATGACCGTAAAAAAGAAATTGCATTCAGAAAATTGTCATCTCTTGGGGCTGAAAAATGGTAGAGAAGCAAAATGTTTAAATATAAATTTCCTTGCAGGCATTCATGAATAAATCTTTATTTTTCCAAGGAAGGGGAGCTTTGTTTGCAATATAGCTTTCCAGGAAACCCCAGTTTTTCACTGGAGGAAGAGAAACAGAATGTGGTATAGAGGGGAAGAGGGCTTTCCTTTGGGATGAGTGCTTGGTATGTAGTCCATGGGGATTAGGAAACAGACTGGAAAATGCTGCCTTATTTTGCAGAGCTTGAAGCATCGAATTGAACTGTGTTTCTTTGTGAATTCCTACATCCCCTCCATCTAAGAAATCAGGTCTGTTTTCCTATGGTAAGAGGGGGAAACGATGCTCGTTTTAGTCCATGAGAACAATTAGGAGCAGCAGAAAAAAAGAGTCGCTATTATCAATGATGGAAGGAAATGTGTTTCATGTTTCCAAATTGCATCCCAAAAGCATGGAAAAGGCAACTGACAGAACTCAAAGAATGGAGCTACACAAGGTTTGAGGAATGACAGCTCACGAGCAAAAAGCAAATCTATGTTTTTGGCTTATGGAACGGGGACCGAAAAACAGCCTGCAACTCAGCAGTAGCAACTTCCTTTATGTTTTTAGATTAAGTAGAGTTTTACAACCATGGAATGAATATGTGGAATTTAACAAAATAAGTTATCACTGCAGAGGACGTTCATTGTCCAAAGAGAGTCTTCGTCGTCAGGCAAGGGGCACTCGACCTTTCCTCCCTGACTTCAAAATGCAGGAATCTTGAGACAGGTTATTTTCCAAGGCCCCTTAGGACGCAAGATTCGGCAAGGCAAGACTAGATGCTTTCTCGGCAAAACAATTACTTTCTAATCCAGAACAGCAGGAAGCACACCCTTTGGGGACAAAATTATCTCCATTCCCAACATTTATCCCAAGCTAGGCGGTAGACGTTCGAAAACGAAGGCTTGGAATACGAAACTGAGTGGATTCAAAGTGGAAATAGCCCACTTCACGGGGCACATTACTAAACAGTCCTGACTGCTAGCAGAAAGAAGTATAGGCAAAATACAAAAGCAACTGCTCTGCTGGAAGCCAAGGTCTTTCCCATTCTGAAAACCCTTTGGACGTTCGGATTACTGGTAATGTCTAAGGCAGTGGCAGTTTCCTCTCCGCAACTGAGCAGCTTGGCTCCCTTCCAATGGCTGAAGTATCTCAATTTCCTCTTAGTCTGTTTTGCATTTCTGTGACCTGTCAAAGTTCAGCCCAGCTGACTTCTCTCCCAACCCGTCAGCAGAGAAAAAAATAATAATGTCCAGTTCAGAGCAGGTTTGGTGAGGCACCATGGAGGAAAACCGCAAGGGAGGGCAGGGGGTATCCACTGACAGCTGGAAATGGCAGCTGGAAATTCAAGTAAGCTTCAGTGCACAACCCACAGCAAGCTCTAAAAGCCTCGGAGTCGTCCTAGGGGATTCCAAATGGGCCGGGAAGGTGACGTCAGGCGGAGGCTTTGCACACAAAACACTGGCTGAAGGTGTGTGCTGGCATCAGTCACACCCACAAGGAAAACACCCACACATACAGCATATGCATACATAATGCTAAAACATAATTAAAAAGTGCAAGAACATACGTTTCTTTAGAACAGACACTTCTCCATCACCATTCTGAGAAGGGCAACATCACATAAAACCAGTAAATCAAGGCAACTGGAAGAGTAGATTGCAGTTCTCTTGCTCTTGGCTTACTATCATGGAATTTGGTGGAGTGCAGTTTAAGAAGGGTCAGATCGGAGCCGCCAGAGCAGCTGAAAACGAAGCCATTTGGAAGAAGAGGAGGAACTGGACCCTCAGAAAGCCATCCTCTCCGCCGCCACCTGAAGTCTACACGCAGTTCGCAAAGCTCTTCGCAGCCGGTGGCAGGGAGTGGAGAAAGCATATTGAGAGAGGGGAAAAAAAGAGAAAGGGAGCAGGAACAAAGCACATTCACCAGGAACGCTCCCTTTGTGGAACTGTTGTACAGAGATGAAGGAGGGAGGGAAGGAAGGAAGGTAGCCAGCCATCCTTCCATCAAGGGCAACCAGTGCCTGAGAGGATGCGGCTCCACTTCCGAAAGGAGCCTCAGGTGTGAAGTGAGCAACAGAGAACATTTAGGGAATCCACCTGAATGTTTATTCTGGGTATTCTCCCCTTTCCTCTCCCTCTCTCTTGCACGCTCTCTCTCCTTTTTGGTTTGGAAATGTCCCTTGTTTCTCGTCCTCTCCCCAAGAGAAGCCCCATTCAATAAGACGTGGCAGGAACAGCAGGTAAACAAAGTCCCCCAAAGATTTCAAGGAAACACCTGTCATTTCTGGCGCTGGGAAGACTTCCTTCGTTTCCTCTTATAGAAGCAGCAGCACCTGGAGCACAAAGAACACAGCAAATCAATACAGGCAACCTGGGGCCTCTGGCAAGCCCCCGCTTTCCAACACATAAGGGACGGGCTCCACATCTTCACGTTCAAGAGCATCCCATGCGCATGCGCTCCCAAACCCACCCCTCCCCTGCAAAAAACGGATGGACAAAGAGCCTTTGGAGAAGCCACAACACACTCCGGGGAAGCATGCAGTTTTGTTTGCAAAGGCAAGTTCAAGGAGGGTTACTAGGACTAATTCTAGCTTCTGGCTTGGTTTGCATTTTCCACAACTAATGTACACACACCCCAACAATATGGACATTGCAGCTTCCATCAGAACGGCTCACAATCCCAAAGACCACTTCCTAGAGGAGTATGCCGAAGGAACGTCACAACTGGAACAAACAAAGAGCCTTTGGAGAAGCCACAACACACTCCGGGGAAGCATGCTTCTGGCTTGGTTTGCATTCTGCACAGCTAATGTACACACACGCCAACGATACAGACATTGCAGCTTCCGTCACAACGGCTCACAATCCCAAAGACCACTTCCTGGAGGAGTATGCTGAAGGAATGGCACAACTTTGACCAACCACTTTCACAAACAGAGATGATGTGTTTGCAGTACAAGAAATGAACAAGGCCTTATTTGGACAAACAGGATGCTTCCAAACTGTGGCTGATTGTTAGGATATATCAGAGCCATGAAGATAATAATTCCCAAGTGAGAGGCTTCTAGAACAGACAGAGAAAACCCACCATGGTTGACAACAAATACAAGAGAGGATTTAAAAAGGAATATAGGAGAAAGATGTAAACAAGGGTATATTGGGATGAAGGTCCAGCCATGGCCAAAGGGTAAGTTGCCTTGATCTGGAGTTTTCAAAACACATGAAGTGAAATTCTGAGAGTACTACTTAATTTTTATTCTGTCCATGTATTCTGGATGGCTGGATTGTCACGGAACAGAAACTACCTTTTTTGTCAACATCTCTCCCAAAATGTATGTACAAACCGCTAATTTCACTGCTCGAAAAGCTAGGGTTGACGTGAATTAAATACAGAATGACCCTTGTATCCATGGGGGATGCATTCCAAAACCTCCTATGGATACCTGAAACCACAGATAATAGCAAAACCTTTATTTTGACTAAATAGCAAAACCTTTATTTTGACTATACTTGAGCCAGAAGCATACCATCGCAGAAAGGCCCACAAATACTTGCAGAAGGGTTTCTTTGGGGGAGTGCAGGTAAATGCAACTGTAGACAATGCATCTGTAAATAAGATAGGATTTTGGGATTTTGGCCTGCATCAATAGGAGCCTAGTGTCTAGATCTAGGGAAGTAATGCTACCCCTCTATTCCTTAAAGAGCTGGGCCATCCAGTCCAACTCCCTGCCAAGAAGCAGGAATATTGCATCCAAAACACCCCTGATAGATGGCCATCCAGCCTCTGTTTAAAAGCCTCCAAAGAAGGCACCTCCACCACACTCCGGGGCAGAGAGTTCCACTGCTGAACAGCTCTCACAGTCAGGAGGTTCTTCCTAATGTTCAGATGGAATCTCCTTTCTTGTCGTTTGAAGCCATTGTTCTGCGTTCTAGTCTCCAGGGAAGCAGAAAACAAGCTTGCTCCCTCCTCCCTGTGACTTCCTCTCACATATTTATACATGGCTATCATATCTCCTCTCAGCCTTCTCTTCTTCAGGCTAAACATGCCCAGCTCCTTAAGCCACTCCTCATAGGGCATGTTCTCCAGACCCTTGATTATTTTAGTTGCCCTCCTCTGGACACATTCCAGCTTCTCAATATCTCTCTTGAATTGTGGTGCCCAGAATTGGACACAATATTCCAGGTGTGGTCTAACCAAGGTAGAATAGAGGGGTAGCATGACTTCCCTAGATCTAGACACTATGCTCCTATTGATGTAGGTCAAAATCCAATTGGCTTTTTTTGCCGGCACACTCATCCAACGTTCTGTATTATCCAACACAGTCTGCCTCCTGCCCGGATCCACAGTTGTTCCAATATATTGCGATGTTTTGGTGCCAATACATAACGTTCCTGTGTATTGAACTGCTTTTTCTCTCAATTTGTTGTAAAACATGATGTTTGGGTGCTTAATTTGCTTTGGGTGCTTAATTTAATAGGCTTTTTCATTTCCTTATTATTCAACATTTTTGCTTATCCAGCGTTCCGCCAGTCCATTTATGTTGGATAAGCAAGACTCTATTGTACTAAGTAACACACCTGGCTTCCCTTACTTAGTATTTCTATTTGTACCACCAGTGGGAGCTTTGCTAAAGATGGCTTCTCACACATGACAAGCATATATTCATTTTTGAGACAGAAAAGTTGCCTCAAGATGACGGTGTCCTCCCTAAATAAGAAATGACAGCCTTGGGAAAGTCAAAACGTTGTCATCTTGCCAATTTAACTATATCCTAAATGTTATTTTTGAAAGAATGATGTCAAACTGAGATATCATGTGGCGGTTAAACTTTCAAGTCACTCCGCAAGCACAAAAAAAGGAAATCACCCAGTTCTGATTTTTCCTTTCAACAATGCAAATGAGTCGTTCCATGGTGAAAGTGGCACCGTAAATGCTACTGAGTAAAGAAGTCTAGAACCAAAGTTCAGTCCTTGGTACCAGTTGCATAATACATTATATTGTATTTGAGTATCTACTTTTTGGTATTCTTCATAGTTAGCCTCTTTCCAAGTCACCGAAAGAGACCAAACACTAACTCCGGCTGCTACTAGCACCTAGCTCAGGGATGGGCAAACCCAGGCCCAGGGGCCGGATGGGGCTCCTTGGGCTCTTTTCTCAGGCCCTCCTCTCTCTCACCATCCTATCCTTCCTTCTCTCTTTCCTTCCCCCTTCCTTCCCCTCTCTTCCTTATCTCCCTCTTTCTTCTTCCTTTTTCACCCTTCCTTCCTTCTTTCCCTCTTTCCTCCCTCCATCCCCCCTTTCTCTTTCTTCTTCCTTCCTTCCTTCCTTCCTTCCTTCCTCCATCCCCCTTTCTCTTTGTTCCTCCCTCCCTCCCTCCATCCCCCCTTTCTCTTTCTCCTTCCTTCCTTCCTTCCTTCCTTCCTTCCTTCCTTCCTTCCTTCCTTCTTTCCTCCCTCCTGCCTATCCTTTCTTCTCTTTTTCCTTCCCCCTTTCCTCCTGGGGGATGAGGAGAAGGTTGAGAGGGAGCATGAGAACCATGTTTCAAGATTTCAAAGGGTGTCCCATTGAGGAGGAGGAAGAGGAAGAGGAGGAGGAAGAGGAGGGAAACTGACTTTCTGCTGCTCTAGAGACCAGGGCACAAAGGAGCAATGAGTTAAAATGACAGCGAAAGAGATTGGACTGAAAAGATTTGGAAGAACGTCCCAAGAGTAAGAGCTGTTGGAGAGTGGCCTTGGCTGCCTGGGAGTGGGGTGGAGTTTCCTTCTCTGGAGGCTTTTCCACGGAAGCTTTGATTGTGCCTTCCTGCATGGCCCTTGGGGGGGTCTCCTCCAGCTTTAGGATTCTATATCAGGAGTAGGCAATACAGGATCTAATGAAAACACTTTTTCTCTCCCGTCCACCATCTCATCCTGGCCAAGGCCAACCCTTTTGGGATCCAAACGTGTCCCGTCTTTCCTTCACTTTCTGCCACCAAAAGAGAAGAGGAAGGGGAGGAAAGGGGAAGGAGGGGACTTGGGGAGAACCCATTCCTTCCCGGCCCACCCACCCTGCTCCAGCCCCCTAAGTGGCTTCCAAGGTAAAAAGTTTGCCCATGCCTGACCTAGCTAGAAAGACAATATGACTGTTTCCACGGATAGAACGTTAAGATCCTCTGGGGCGGCCCTGCTCTTGCTCCCACCTTCTTCGATGTGTCTGGCGGGGACGAGAGATAGGGCCTTCTCAGCGGTGGCCCCTTGTCTGAGGAACGCCCTGCCTAGAGATATAAGATTGGCTCCCTCCTTCCTGACTTTTTGAAAAAAGATGAAAACATGGCTTTTTGAGCAGGCCTTCCCAAATACAGCATAGCTAAACGGAATTATGGAAGTATTTGATAACGTAATGGAATAACGATTTGACATAGAGATGCTCAAGATAATGTTTTAAGGCTTTGTATGGTTTTTATATTTCTTGATTGTTTTTACTTGTTATAATTGTTGAGGTATCGAATTGTTGCCAATTTGTGAACCGCTCCAAGTCGCCTCTGGGCTGAGAGAGGCGGTATATAAATATAGTAAATAAATAATAAATAAATATGAAGTGGTGTCTTTTGATTTCTGCAACACAGACAAGGGCTTGTGTGTATATCCTGATCCTGTTAAGGTTCATAGAATAAATACAGGACAACTGCATATCATGCAAGCTTGGAATGCATGATCTGCCTTCTGATCGGGAAAAAATTCCTATCTGAAACTCTGACAAGCCACTACCTGTCAGGTTAAGCTACATGAACCAGGGAACTGTTTGAGGATTAGGTGATTTCATAGAGCTCTAAGATCTTCTGGGGAGGTCCTCCTCTCGGTTGGCCCTTGACCACTACCGTCTCAAGCGCGGTTGGTGGGGATGAGAGAGAGGGCCTTCTCAGTGGTGGCCCCCCGTCTCTGGAACGCCCTTCCAAAGGAAATAAGACAGGCCCCATCCTTCCCCTCCTTTCGTAAGAGCTTGAAGACCTGGTGGTTTCAACAAGCCTTTGAAAATGATCAGTTCTAATTCAGCCCTACACATTGTCAAATACAGCCTTATTCTTCCCACCAGTTACCCAGGTTCTTCCCTCTAATTGGCCCCGGAATGAACAGCCACAGACCCGTACCTAATATTATTGTTGCCTGCCATAGCATTGCACTTAATTCCCGGGGGCCCTAGACTTATAGGGCTTGCACAAATCTTGGCCCAGCCTTTTAATTTTTTTATTGCCTTGAACAGGCAGGTTTACTTTTAATATATGTGTGTTATGACAACAATTTTTATATGTATGTTTTGTTTGTTAATCTTATGGTTATGTTGCTTTTACTCTGTATGTTTTGTGATATTACTTGGGAACTGTTCTGAGTCCCCTCGGGGAGATGGAGTGGTATATAAATAAAGTTTTATTATATTATTATTATAGAGTGTTATTATAGTCAATTCCACCATAGTCGTATTTGGAGAAAAATCTCCCTTCCTTTGTGTTTTCCGAAGGATGTTCAAGAACCTTCAGGATAGCACATATTTCAGGAGCAAGGAAGAAGTTTCTGTCCAAAGGGTCTTAAAAGTGCCTTGAGAGACAGAGAATAATAACAAATGACAATCAGAAACTATATATTCTGATGTATAAGATTATTAGGTGCAAGTGTTAAATAGGCTAACCTGTCACACCACCTTCACTATCTTATTGCAGTGGTTGGACAATTCCCTGTGACTTGCTAACTAACATCCTTCATGACTCTCCATCTATTCCCACAGGATTCCCCATGGCCGGTTTCGACTCAGGTGCACCTTCTACGTATGTAAAGGCAGCAGAGCAAATACATCATTTACACCCACTTTGGGTGGGAAATGATACCAAGAACATATTCCAAAATGGGTAGGAATTGAACGAAGGCCCAAATTCTGAAATGTGATTGAGTTTACCTTCTATACTCATTTATCAATTTATTTATTTATTTACGGCAATATTATACCGCCCTTCTCATCCCGAAGGGGACTCAGAGAGGCTTACAAGATATATTTTCATACAATATATTATATTATTAGTATAGTACAATATCAGCATTATATATTACTATATTGCACTATACCATTATATTGTAATATTATTAGTAATATTACATGTAATGTAAATATATAATTATAACTATAATGTATTATTATTACTAGTATTATATTGTATTACATTATAATATTATAAATATTATATGTATATACAGTAAACTATATTAAATTATTAGTAAAGACAACAAGCTTAACGGCGGGGGGGGGGTCAAGGAACAGGAAGACGTGTATTTTGCAAAGCAGAAAAAACAACGCAATAGGTAACATTAAATATGAAGAATTAGAGAACTGAATGTTGTTTGTCTTTGCTCAGGATTAAGATCATGATCTGAAGCACAAAGCAGGGCATGCAGATCACTTAGATATCAATCTCAGAAGCCATTTCAAGGTGTATACAGCTCTGGCCCAACTTATCCGAACGTATCTCTCTTTACGTTCCACCTCATAATTTAAAATCTACTGGGGAGGCCCTGCTCTCGGTCCCACCAGTGTCTCAAATGCATCTGGTGGGGACGAGGGACTGGGCCTTCTCAGTGGTGACCCCCCGCTTGTGGAATTCGCTCCTCAGCGAGATTAGATCGGCATCCTGCCTCTTACTTTTAGGAAAAAACTAAAGACGTGGTTTTGGAGCCAGGCCTTTGGCTAGTGGGCACAGCAGCACTTTAGGCACTGAATTCGGACAATAGGATTGTTATGAAAATTGGAAACTGCTATATGACTTGTGATTATGTGATTTGTTCTATGTAATTATGTAATTTTAATTAATATCACTGCTTAATAGTTATGTAATAGGATTTTATATTGTTGGTTTATATTCTTGTTATTGATACTGTTGGCATTGAATTGTTGCCTGTGTTAGCCACCCTGAGTCCCCCCTCGGGGGTGAGAGGGGCGGGGTAGAAATGGTGCAAACAAACAAACAAATAAATAAATAAAAATAATAAATATGAGACCACCCAGAGCTTCATCAGATGCTACAACCGACTATCCAATACTTGGAAGCCCAGTGAGACCATTATTTTGTGGCACCCCCTAAAAACAAAACAAACTAAAGAGCCAAGTATGTTTTCAGTTTCAAAAGTGTTCTCAACCTTGACTTTTATTGGCTCCGAGTACCAATCGCATAATACACTACACTGCATTTGAGCACTCCACTTTTTGGTATCCCTCATAATTAGCCTATTTCAAAGTCACCTAAAGAGAGCTGCTACCATGGACCTTACTCAGTGATTCTCAACCTGTGGGTCCCCAGATGTTTTGACCTTCAGCTACCAGAAATCCTAACAGCTAACTGGCTGGGATTTCTGGGAGTTGTAGGCCAAACACCTGGGGACCACTGATCTAGCTAGAAAGATAATCTGCTCCTTCCGTGTCTATTAAGTGCCGTCTCTTGATTTCTGCAACACAGACAAGGGCTTGTGTGCTTTTGCTGGTCCTGTTAAGGCTCATAGAAATAATACAGGATAACGGCAAAACAATGGTTCAATAGAGCAGTGGTTCTCAACCTGTGGGTCCCAAGTGTTTTGACCTACAGCTCCCAGAAATCCCAGCCAGTTTACCAGTTGTTAGGATTTCTGGAAGTTGAAGGCCAAAATATCTGGGGACCTACAGGTTGAGAACCACTGGCCTAGAGACTTTTAAGAGAAGGACTGCAGATCACACAAGTTAAAGAGATGGCACAAATGCAGAGGGTAACGACAATGGCATTAAGGAAGAGGGAATAGTAGGTTTCTCTCCTACCTGGAGGAGCCTTCAACCATATGTGTGAACTCTGATCTCTTGGGGTTAGCAAGGCACAGATCATGGGCAGCTTGCAGCCCCTGGGCCGTTTTGTTGCCCCAAGCGACCACTCATCATGGGTCAACAATAATTTTTGAATTTTTTTCTGTTTTCAAAAATAATAAAATGTTCCAAAATGATCTTTAAGGGAAACGTTGACAATTTAAGGGAGATGCTGACATGCTAGGCGTCCAGAGGAGGGCAACTAAAACGATGAAAAGTCTGGAGATTAAGAGGAGCGGTTTAAAGAGCTGGGCATGTTTATCCTGCAGACGAGAAGGCTGAGAAGAGACATGATGAGGGCCAAGATGTGAGGGGAAGTCATAGGGAGGAGAAATCAGATTTGTTTTCTGCTGCCCTGGAGACGAGGATGTGGAGCAATGACTTTAAGGTGAAACAGGAAAGAAGGTTCCACCTGAACATTAAGAAGAACTTCCTGACTGTGACAGCTGTTCAGCAGTGGAACTCTCTGCTCCAGAGTGTGGTAGAGGTTCCTTCTTTGAAGGCTTTTAATTAGAAGCTGAATGGCCATCTGTTGGGAGTGCTCTGAATGCGATTTCCTGCTTGGCAGCATGGGGTTGGACTGGATGGCCCACCAGGTCTCCTTCAACTCTATGATTATATGACCTCTACTTGTGTGGAGGGCCTCTTGGGTACCCAGTATCAAAACAGTATTTTGCAAAATGCAAATAATAACATCCCAAATGATTAAATGGCATGCTTTTTTGCCATTCTGTATTAATTTTGCTGTAAAGTATCACCAGGCTTAGCCTCATGTAAGCCGCTCAGAGTCCCCTCTGGGGAGATGGTGGTGGGGTATAAATAAAGTTTATTGTTGTTGTTGTTGTTGTTATTATTATTATTATTTACACAAAAGCACAGAATGTCACAGCAAATGAGATCTATATGCTGGATTTCGTATCACAAAACCACAAGTCGAACACTTCCCAAGCATCTAGGACTGTGTGATGTATAATAATAATAATAATAATAATTATTATTATTATTATTTACACAAAAGCACAGTATGTTGCAGCAAACAAGATCTATAAGCTGGATTTCGTATTATTATTATTATTATTATTATTATTATTATTAGGCGTATCCTCGTTCATGTCACCATCACTTAATAATATGGGTCTGGCGATCCACAGTCAGTGGCAAATGTGGCTCTAGAGCCCATAGATCTGGAGGGTCCACTAAAGAGAAAAAATTGTTTAATTTTCCAAGCTAAAGACGTATAAACCAATTAATACTCTCCACCTTGAAAAATACAAAGAGTCATAGGAAACTGATCATCTGGATGTCAAGCAAAAGAAGCCTAGCATCATACAGAACCACAGAGTTAGGGCCTCCAATCCAGAAGATTATTTCTATATTGCAAACTTGGGCCCTCCAGGTGTTTTGGACTTGAACTCCCACAATTCCTAACAGCCTCAGCCCCTTTCCTTTTCCCGCTCAGCCGCTTAAGCCAATGGGTCTCAATGTGTCAATGCTAAACTAGCCAAGTCAACCCTGCCTCTGGTTCCTTTTTCCTAAGGAGGCCATTCCAGAGCATCCCACCAAGTTGCTTTCCGTTTCAGTCTGCCCAGCCATCATATTGATCACTCCCCCTTGTATCTGAACCAGAGAGAGTGACTCACCACAAGTTGAGCATTTTCAGGCAGCTACAACAGACAGTGTGAGGAGAAAGAAAGAAAGACAAATAAAAACACGGAAAAAGAAAGGAAGGAAACATTAGTTGTAAGAGGTGAGATGGAAGCATGTCATGGCCAGGCATGCAAACATGCAGTGCAGATCTGCGCACACACCAGGCCCACCTGCCTTCTCCAACCTGGTTTCACCCGATTCTCCCGAAATAGGAGGGATAACAGGACGGAAGTCTTGCTTTCACGAGACAACGGAGTCTCCTCGCTAAAGGGAAGGTGCTTTAGGACACTCTGCCGGATGCAGGCAACAAGGTGTCTCCACTCTGCCCCAGCCAGCTTGGTCAATGGGCAGGACTTATGGGAATTTGACTGAAACACATTTATAGCCCTTCCAGTTTGGGCACCTCTAGATTAGGCGCTTGGAAAAGTTAATCAAAAAACACTAAAATAGCAGGCAAGAACGGCTCAGCATCTGTTTAAATCAGTGGTTCCCAACCTTTTTTGAACCAGGGACCACTTGGACTAGGGATTTGACCAGGAACCACTTTGACCAAGGACTTGATCAGGGACCACTTTGACCAAGGACCACTTTGACCAAGGATTTGATCAAGGACCACTTTGACCAGGGACCACTTTGGCCAGGAACCACTTTGACCAGGGACCCCTTTGACCAGTGACCACTTTGACCAGGGACCCCTATGACCAGGAGACAAAATGAGATTCCCACAAAAAAGAGGACTGGTAAAAGAAATTTTGGAGGTAATGAACATGGACCAGCTTACTTACTGGATTACTCCCAACTGGGATTGTGGTGCAGCTGCATTAAGATCACTACTGACCGAAAGGTCATGAGTTTGAAGCCAGCCCAGGTTGGAGTGAGCTTCCGGCCAATTTGTGTAGCTTGCTGTCGACCTTTGCAACCCGAAAGACAGTTGCATCTGTCAAGTAGGAAATTTAGGTACCACCTATGTGTGAGGAGGCTAATAAAATGTCCAGCAAAAGCATGTGGGGTGTGTGGAAAGTACTTCATCAGTGTCGCAGATGGACGGTGAAGCCACAGCTCCCCTAGTGGCCAGAAAATTGGAATGTTAAATAGCCTCTGACTGTCCGTCTCTATGTGTTGTGTGTCTATGGCATTGAATGTTTGTCATGTATGTGTAATCTGCCCTGAGTCCCCTGCAGGGTGAGAAGGGCGGAATATAAATACTGTAAATAAATAAACAAGCAAACAAACTGGGACCTGGTCAAGAACTACCTTAAGCAATTAAAGATAGATTTAATAATATGACTAAACAAACACTCACAAGAAGATTAGAAATCACAGGGATGCTCAGACTAATTTTTCATTTTGCCCCTTTGGGGGGGGGACCAATAATTATGACTACAACCACCGAAGAATAGTCAAACCATTTATGTATCATATTTTTCTTTTCTTTCTTTTTCATATACCTGTTTTTTTAATTGTTCTCTTTTCCTAATTCTCTCTTTTTCCAAACTTTCCTATCCAATATTGTTCTCACTCTTTCGATGTTTCACATTTTACCTACTTATGATATAATTAAATAAAAAGCTAATTTGAAAAAAAAGTATTATTATTATTATTATTATTATTATTATTATTATTAGAAATACAACAAGATGAGTCCACAGCAGACACTTTGCTGGCTGTTATATTGGATCGCACGTCAGAAACTTCCCAAGTACATTATTATTATTATTATTATTATTATTATTATTATTATTAGAAACACAACAAGATAAGTCCACAGCAGACACCTCTGCTGGCTGTTGTATTGGATCATGCGTCAGAAACTTCCCAAGTGTCTAGGACTGTGTGATGTATCGGTGGATAATCCTATTATTATTATTATTATTATTATTATTATTATTAGAAACACAACAAGATGAGTCCACAGCAGACACTCTGCTGGCTGCTGAATTGGATCACACATCGGACACTTCCCAAGTGTCTAGGACTGTGTGATGTATCGGCGAATAATGCGTGCAGATCCCAGTAAGGTGGCCATCTGCAACTGGCAGATGATAATTTTGTCAGCGCCAATTGTGTTTAAGTGCAGGCCAAGGCCTTTAGGCACTGCACCCTGTGTGCCGATCACCACTGGGACCACCTTATTATTATTATTATTATTATTATTATTATTATTATTATTATTATTATTATTCCTGCTCTGGGATACATCAAGTATCAGATATAACACAAAAGGCAGAATAATGACTTTGAAGGAAAAATGGAAAATAAACAATAGATCTTTAGGCAAAAATTGACTTTTAGATATTAAAACTCTGCAAAGATGGATGGACAGTAGACAAGATGGCTTTAGGAGCAAGATAAATGTGCAGCACACCGCAAACATGAGTGATTTGGCAAGGAAGGAGAACTCTCAACATTTCAGTAGGACTTTTCTGAATCCCATAAGTTGATGCTCAAATAAAGAAATAATAGTAAGTCATGGATGGGAGGCAACGGGCAAGAAAAGGTGAGCAAAAGTTCAAGATGGGACAAGAGAGAGAGTAATGGCGGTATGTAAAGTCAAGTCAACCTAAAGATAGATTTCCTGGCCTGCCAAGAAACCCAAATATTCATTTATAGTTCAGTACTATATACAATTATTAGATCCAATCTTGGCCTCTTAAAACAAACAGATATGCAGGATTGGGGTATCTTTCACTCCCCTTGCATAGCTGCACCTCACTACAGTAATATGATGTTCACTGAAATCCTTGCAACTTCATACAACATATGGACATTTGGGACATACACAGAAAACACCAAGTAAGATTTGGAGATTTAGTTTGAAGGGTCATGTGGCGAGGAGATGCAATGTGCTGAGTAGCAGTCGCAAACCTTTTACACTAGAACAGGACCTTCTTTATTCCATTATTGTACTTAATTTAATTTCTCCCAAAATGTACACTGCATAGCTAGACAATTCCAGATGCATTTCCTTGGGAGTGTGTCTCAGAGAACAGAATAAGCTTTACTGCACATACTCCAATATAAGCCAACCCGAATATAAGTTGAGGCACCTAATTTTACCATTAAAAAAACTGGGAAAATATTGATTGAGTATAAGCCAAGGGTGGGAAATGCAGCAGCTACTGGTAAATTTCAAAATAAAAATAGATACCAATAAAATTACATTAACTGAGGCATCAGGAGGTTAAATGTTTTTGAATATTTACATAAAACTGTAATTTAAGATAAAATTGCCCAACTCTGATTAAACTATTATTCTACCCTTCTTTAATGTCAATGTGCGTACATATCCTTCCAATAATAATAGAGGTAAATAATAAATGTAATAATAACAGTAATAACAGAATAAAATAATAAATGTAATAATAATAGAGTAATGTATATGTAATAAGAACAATAAAATAGAGTAAATTAATAAATATAATAATAGAGTAAAATAATAAATGTGATAATAAAAGAGTAAATTAATAAATATAATAATAATAAAAATAGAGTAAAATAATGTATATGCAATAATAATAAAATAGAGTAAAATAATAAATGTAATAATAATAAATAAGAGTAAAATAATGTCTATGTAATAATAACAATAAAATAAAGTAAAATAATAAATGCAATAAAAGATAATAAATGCAATAATAAAAATAGAGTAAAATAATGTATATGCAATAATAATAAAAATAGAATAAAATACATGTAATAATAATAAATAGAGTAAAAGAATGTATATGTAATAACAACAATACAAATAGAGTAATACAATAAATGTAATAATAATAAATAGAGTAAAAGAATGTATATGTAATAACATCACTAATAAATAGAGGAAAATAATAAATGTAATAAGAATAATACAGTAAAATAATAAATGTAATAAAAATAATAATAGCAGAGTAAAATAATAAATAACCTTGACTTGAGTATAAGCCGAGAAGGGCTTTTTCAGCCTTAAAAAGAGGCTGAAAAACACGGCTTATACTCGAGTATATATGGTATTTCCATGTTTGCATTAAGAGATGGTGATTTGACTATGACAATATTTTTAAATTTACCACAAAAGAATATTTTCTTAAGGATCTTCTGGATGCCTTCAATAGTACGATTCCACAGGAAAAAGTCATGATCTAACTTGCCGCTGTGCCACAGTAAAAAGAAGCATGAAACCGCAAGCAAATCGTACTGAGGCTTGGCCCATATGAGTAGAACTTGCTGGAAGCTATTGTTAAATTACAGGGAGAGCCCCAGGTTTTCCCAAAGCAGAATACTTATGTATCCAAAGAACATAACCTCTGTTTTTATCTACCAAAATACATAAACAATCTGCAAAGCAGCCATGACTAAAGCATTAATAGGGAAAGCAAAGTGCAATGGTGAAGTTTGCCACAAGCATTCTGAATTTTATTTATGTAAACACATTTAAATCCTGCCTTGAGGTGGCAATGAAGGTCTCCTGAGTAGAGATGACAGAAAGGTTTGCAAATCGATAACCTGTTTCTCGGGCAATGGAGTATTAGGCGGTTACTTCATCTCAGCTGGAGAGTCAGACCTGAAGCACAATTAAAGGCATTGCGAGCTTTTCTGGCAAGAATGTTTGAAAGCCATTTTCAACACAGAGAATGAAGGGCCTCAAAGCTTGCAATAAGGAGAGGGGAAAAGGGAGGGGGGAGAGAAGAAATTCCAAGTACGATTAAGTTTATGGGGAGCTTCACCAGAGTGACAAGGCAAGTCAGTCAAAGCGTGATGCCTTAACCCCACGAAGCCTTTGAGGAACCTCTTTCCCATAATGATTCAATGTTTTCGATTTTTCCTCATAGAGAAAATGAGATGACAGCTGGGAAAAGACTCCACATCACAATGCATGTGGTGGCAACAGATCGTGCAGAATATACCGCCAGCAGCGATGACAAAATAATAATTCATGATTTCTGTAGCAAATATAAAACTCACATGATTGATAGCTCAAAATACTATCATTGTAAGGATCAGTTACGAGTCCAAAAACATGGCCTCAGAGGGAGACTTGGACCTACGATCGCATTTAGGGACTGAAGGTAACAGCCCTACTTCCGAGAAGCTTTTCTACACATGCGATTTGCAAATCTTCGGGAATGTTTAGGTCTGACTTTGCAGAACATGCTCTGGCCAGAAAGAGCGCTATCCAGGCAGCATGAGTGACAAGAAGCGGGGCTGCCACCAGCAGAACTGCAGCCATCATGCAAAAATACTAAAGGGTTTGATAGGTTATGGAAACAGGCACCAAAGACAGAAACAGACAGGTGAGGCAGGGGAAAGCTTGCCTGCAAACATACTTAGCTTCCTCCACTACTTCCACCTCAGTGCGTGCTGCCAGTTGTATATTGGAGGGGGCTCCCGTTGGCTCATCGGTGTTCAGCTCCCCATTGGTTGAACTTACCACCTGAGGAGAACAAAAACATAACCCTGTTGTGAATATATGGAACGTAACTCCCCCCAGTTTGTGTCAAAGCAGAACCGACATAATACACCGGCCAACACACATATTGATGTTTCAAACGTCAGCCCTGCTTCTGGATATAGTCAACCTGCTTATTCCAAAAATGGTACCCATCAGCTCTAGTATTTGAGATACATAACATATGTCGTCAACCATATATATTCAAATATAAGCTGTGTTTTTCAGCCCCTTTTTTAGGCTGAAAAAGGCCCCCTCGGCTTATACTCGAGTCAAAGTTATTTATTATTTTACTATGCTATTATTATTATTATTATTATTATTATTAAAAACACCACAAGATGAGTCCACAGCATATGCTCTGCTGGCTGTTGTATTGAATAACACATCGGACACTTCCCAAGTGTCTAGGACTGTGTGATGTATCGGCGAATAATGCCCCTGCTCTGTGAACCGCTCCAAGTCGCCTTGGGGCTGAGAGGGGCGGTATATGAAAATAGTAAATAAATAAATAAATAAATAAATAAAATAAGAAGGAGCCTCCAACACACTCCAGGGCAGAGAGCTCCCTGATTGTTTCCTGTTAGAAATTCTTCTGCTTTCTCAATGTTGTTCTTTATTCACTGAGGACAACAAAGGATCCCCCCCCCAAAGCCAAGCTTTGAAGCTACAAGACCATTTATTATTATTATTATTATTATTATTATTATTATTATTTGAAACACAACAAGGTGAGTCCACAGCAGACACTCTGCTGGCTGGTGTATTGGATCACACGTCAGACACTTCCCACGTGCCTAGGACTGTGTGATGTATCGGCGAATAATGCGTGCAGATCCCACTAAGGTGGCCTTCTGCAGCTGGCAGATGGTAATTTCATCGGCCCTGATTGTGTTTAAGTGCAGGCCAAGATCTTTAGGCACTGCACCCAGTGTGCCAATCACCACTGGGACCACCTTGTGCCAGTTTTTGCAGTTCCATCTTTAAATCCTCATATCGTGTCAGCATTTCCAGTTGTTTCTCTTCAACCTTGATGTCACCTGGGATTGCAACATCGACAATCCATACTTTGTTTTTTAACACGATTGTGAGGTCAGGAGTGTTGTGCTCCAGAACTCTGTCTGTCTGAATTCAGAAGTCCCAGAGGAGTTTGCCGTGTTCATTCTCTGTAACTTTTTCCGGCTTGTGATCCCATCAGTTCTTTGTGGCAGGCAGATGGTGTTTGTGGCACAAGTTCCAATGAATCATCTGAGCCATGGTGTTATGCCTCTGCTTGGAGTCTGTGTGTGCAATCTTCTTGCAGCAGCTGAGGATGGGATCTATTGTTTCATCTGCTTCCTTGCAGAGTCTACACTTGGGATCTGTCGTCTACTTTTCAATCCTGGCTTGGATGGCCTTGGTTCAAATGACTTGTTCTTGGGCTGTCAGAATCAGGCCCTCCTTTGTCTCCTTTTTCAGAGTCCCATTTGTGAGCCACAGCCATGTTTTTTCTTTGTCAATTTGGCTCTCAATTTTTCCCAGGAACTGACCATGGAAAGCCTTCTTTGGCCAGTTTTCTCTTCTGCTCTGGATTGTGTTTTTATGGTATTCATTCTTTGTCTTTTGCACTTGAAGCAGTTTACTACTATTGGCTTCCCCCAATGTTGGTTCTTGACTGCCGTTCGCATAATCTGCTAGTGCATGATGATGATGATTATTACATTTATTATTTTACTCAATTTATAATAATTACTATTACATTTACATTATTTTACTCTATTTTATTACACTTATTATTTTTTTTACATTTTTATTACATTTATAACTTTACTCTATTTTTATTATTACGTTTATTATTTTAGTCTATTATTACTGTTATTACATTTCCATTATATTACTCTATTATTATTAATTTTTATTACATTTATTATTTTCCTCTATTATTATTGGGAGGATATGTAAGCACATTTATACCCCAAATATAAATGTAATTAATAAAATAAATAAAGAAATAAAGAAATTTACTGTACAGTGAAGGTTAGAATAATGGTTTAATATGAGTTGGACAGTCTTACCTTACATTACAGTTTTATGTAAATATTCAAAAACATTTAACCTCGTGATGCCTCAATTAATGCAATTTCCTTGGTATCTATTTTTATTTTGTAATTTGCTATTAGCTGCTGCATTTCCCACCCTAGGTTTATACTCGAGTCAATATGTTTACCCAGTTTTTTTGTGGTAGAATTAGGTGCCTCGGCTTATATTCGGGTCGGCTTATACTTGAGCATATACGGCACATTTCTGACTGTATAACTCATTTTAGACAAGCAATGAAGCAACTGGGAATCCATCCCCTAGATGCCAGCTGCAGTATAAATGTGGCCCCAAACCAGAAAGGGCGATACCTGAACCGATCCCCCATGTCGCTCTGTAGCCAAGTGAGGTGTCAGGAACAAAGCATTGGCCTGCCTGTTCGGTGCCGTGGCTTCCCAGTCTCCTCGACGTTCTAAACCCTGTGCAGAGGTTTGCAAGCAGAAGAGCAAAAAGACAGAGGAGGAAAGGCAGAGGTGAGCCACAGCAAAGCAATGCCCTTTTTTTCATTCAGGGATAGGAAATTTGGGTTAATAAGCATCTCAATTATGCATTAAGATTACCCCCACCCTTTGCACAGAAACCAGAAAGTAGTTAGCAGACAGGGGGAAAAGAATGCAGAATAAGCATTATGGCGCAGCTGTCTGAGTGTCAGCTGCATTAAGATCACTCTGACCAAAAGGTCATGAGTTCGAAGCCAGCCCGGGTTGGAGTGGGTTTCCAACCAATTGTGTGTAGCCTGTTGTCGACCTTTGCAACCCGAAAAACAGTTGCATCTGTCAAGTAGGAAAATTAGGTACCACCTTAAAGTGTGGGGAGGCTAAATTAACTGATTTATGAGGCCATAAAGAAGACTCCAGCAAAGCATTCCAGCGGGGAAGCATGCGGGGAATGCGGACGTGCTTCATCAGCGTCGCAGATGGACTATGAAAGCGACAGCTCCCCTGGCGGCCAGAAAAAGTTAAATAGCCTCTGTGTATGTCTGTATATGTTTGTATGTCAAAAATTGGCATTGAATGTTTGCCATATATGTGTACACTGTAATCCGCCCTGAGTCCCCTGCGGCGTGAGAAGGGCGGAATATAAAAGCTGTAAATAACTAAATAAATAAATAAATACTTTTTTATCCATTCTGTACAGGTATAACTGCAGGTCTAAGCTGATTTCTGATTTCTGAGATCTGTCAGTTAGATGGTATGTTAGGAACCACATCCAATCTCAGAAATATTTAAAGTTAACAGAGTAGTTTTTATTACAAGCACTGAAAGAGTTAATAGGCCGAAGCCTGTTAGAGTCTGTCGGCCAAAGCTAGTGTTGTCCTCAGAAATGAGTGTAACAAGGCCTGTTAAGAGTTAGTGGACCCAAGTCAGTGTCATCCTGAGGAGTGTGAGGTAAACCTCTGTGTGAGAGAAGCTCCAGTGTGTCATCCTGAGGAGTGTGAGGTAAACCTCTGTGTGAGAGAAGCCTTGTGAGTAAAGCTCCAGTGTGTCGTCCTGAGGAGTGTGAGGTAAACCTCTGTGTGAGAGAAGCCTTGTGAGTAAAGCTCCAGTGTGTCGTCCTGAGGAGTGTGAGGTAAACCTCTGTGTGAGAGAAGCCTTGTGAGTAAAGCTCCAGTGTGTGAAGGCTGCTGCATGTAAAGCTACTATGTATTTGTTTATTTGTGTTATAGAAACATCGTTATTGTAAATAGTGCAACTATATTATTTTATTACAAAGAAAAGCCTCCTAAGGAAGAGATGATGACATTGGTCTGTGTGTTTTTGTTCTTTTTGTCACTTTGGGCTACTGGTGTTGGGTGACGCTGCTGCTGCTAAATTACTCTGCTATACATTTATGGGGAGGGTCTTTTGTTAATAGATAGGTTAGGCATCAGATCCAATCTGATCTTGGTAGCTAAGCAGGTCAGCTGTGGTTAGTACTCGGATAGGAGAATGTCAAGGGATATCAAGTGCTGTTGGCTATATTTCAGAGGAAGGAATTGGCTAAACCACTTCCTTGGGATTCCTTGCCTGAGAAAACCCTATGAGGCCCATGGAGTTGCCATAAAATGAAAGCGACTTGAAGGGACACACACACGTTAACAAACCTGACTCCGGTGAACTGGTATCAAGGACCGATCTCTATGTGGATGGACTTCTCTTGTTACAGATGGTCCAGATTCAACATGCACAGGCAAAGGCCCCACTGGAGTAGGCTAGAAAAGAAATACACACACTCACAGAGGGAACTGAATATCCAAGTGAAACCCAAATAATATTTGCTGAAGGCTTTCGTGGCTGGAATCACCAGGTTGTTGTAGGTTTTCTTCAGACTGTATGGACATGTTCTAGAGGCATTCTCTCCTGATGTTTCGCCTGAATCTATGGCAAGCATCCTCAGAGGTTGTGAGACCTCACAACCTCTGAGGATGCTTGCCATAGATGATTTTAGTACAGCAACTCACTTAAGAGTAGGCATCAAATACTATAAATAAGGTCCTGTAGGCTATTGGTCTCAGGTCCTACAGCATTTGCCTCCAGCTTCTTCAGCACCAAGTGCCAATAGTGAAAACTAACACAGCTGAGCTGGCTGAAGTGGTGCACACATTTAGGGCCTATATACATGACTTTCCACCGGACAACTTGAATTGAAAATGCCCAAGCCTTTTGTCAAATGGAGCCGCTTAACAACTTGGGATTGCCAAGTGCTTAGCTTTAATATTCATAATTTTACCATCTGTTGCAAAATTATTGACCACATGGATTTAGACTTTCTCAGAGAGGACTATTACTATGTGTAGATTTATTCCCACATTCCAATACATGATTGAAGTAAAGGTAAAGGTAAATATTTCCCAATGTCATTAAAAGATTCCCCCCACACCCTCCAGCACCAACCACTGCTCTGAGATCAGTGTGAAGAGAGGGGCCAGGAAGGCAGTTCCATCTTGTCTCCTGCACTGTGCTAATAATAATAATAATAATAATAATAATAATAATAATTAAATAATTTTATTTGTACCCCGCTACCATCTCCCCAAGGGACTTGGTGCGGCTTACATGAGGCCAAGTCTGCAGTACATCAACAAAACGAAGGCAATAACAAAATAATCAATACAAAACAGTAAAATAAATCTCAAAACAAAAATATACAATAAACAATAACATACAAGCATTAAAAACCTATGACCGGGCCAAATGTAATAATTAAAAAATAATAATGCTGGGCATGAACAAGGTAGGGTATAACTAGGATAGGGTTTTCAAAGAAAGATGGGGGCGCGAAGGCGATTCTAAATCAATGTTAAAGTGCATTTGAGGACATATTGCTAAGAGTTTTCCTTATTCTGGGAAGGCACACTGGAACAACAACATTTTCAGGCTCCTCCTAAAGACTGCCAGCATTGGGGCATGTCTGATGTCCTTGGGAAGTAAGTTTCAGAGTCGGGGGGCCACCACCAAAAAGGCCCTCTCCCTTGTCCCCACCAATCGCGCCTGCAGAGGAGGTGGGAGCGCGAGCAGGGCCTCTCCAGATGATCGAAGAGATATAATATAATGTAATATAATATAATATAAAATATTGTATATACATATAATAATATTGATAATATTATAATGTAATACAATATATTACTACTACTAATAAAATGATATTACAATTATATATTTTATATTAAATGTAATATTACTAATAATATTACAGTATAATGTTATAGTACAATGTAATGTATAATATTAATATTGTGCTATGATAATAATATAAAATATTGTATTTACTTTTTACTTGTAAGCCACTCTGAGTCCTCCTCGGGGTGACATATAAATGCCATGAATAAATGTATTTATTTATTTATTTATTTATTTATTTATTATTTACAGTATTTGTATACCACTTTCCTCACCCCGAGGGGGATTCAAAGCAGTTTACACATAAGTAATGGCAAACATTCAATGCCAGTACAAACAATTAAAATTATACGCTACAATTAGACATAAATTAAATTTAAAAATACATCCATGAGCAATAATAAATAAATAAATAAATACATTTTTTAAGGCCACACCGTATTCTCTCTTTATCACTAGGATTCTTGCAAACATGAGGAAGAACTTCCTGACTGTGAGAGCCATTCAGCAGTGGAACTCTCTGCCTCAGAGTGTGGTGGAGGCTCCCTCTTTGGAAGCTTTTAAACAGAGGCTGGATGGCCATCTGTCAGGGGTGCTTTGAATGCAATATTCCTGCTTCTTGGCAGAATGGGGTTGGACTGGATGGCCCATGAGGTCTCTTCCAACTCTACGATTCTATAATTCTATTTGGCATAAAATCAGGATCGTATGGAAAGAGCAACGATCAAGAAAAGTATGTCACTTGCCTACAACTTACAATTGGCCTGCCAACCCAGTCGTAGGCATAATCAAAGGTGAATCCTCGCTTTTCAAATAATTCTGTGAAGATGGTTCTCAAGTATTCATAGTCTGGTCTCTCGAAGAAGTCTAGTCGCCTGACATAGCGGAGGTAAGCAGCCATCTCCTCTGTTAAAGGGAAGAAGCAACATCAGAAAATCTGTTCAGAAAGAAGTAGAAGCAGAATACATTTCAAGGTTACCTACTCGGCAGAGGAATCCCCTATCGCTACAGGCGTTGACGGGATGGTCAATCAACTCATGTCACTGACTGGATATATAAACAACTCCAAATGGTTTCATTCAGGACATGAGGCATTTTTCACACATGAAAAGGAACTTTGGGGGATCAAAAACCCACAAATAAGGAGGAGGAGGAAGCAGTTCTGTCGGTATAGCCTTATTCTCACTGCCAAGGAACTGGGAGATATTGACATCGCATCATCACGCAGATTTGATGTTTTAAGTGGCACAGCAAAGGAGCCCCCTGGTCGTGGAGCAAGTTAAACTGCTGAGCTGCTGAACTTGCTGACCAAAAGGTTGGTGGCTCGAATCCGGGGAGCGGGGTGAGCTCCCATTGTTAGCCCCAGCTTCTGCCAACCTAGCAGTTCGAAAACATAAAAATGTGAGTAGATCAATAGGTACCGCTTCAGTGGGAAGGTAACGGCGCTCCATGCAGTCATGTTGGCCACATGATGACATGGAAATTGAGAGGGAAGACATCCAAAGGGAAATAAGTAATATAGCAAAAGAAAAGTATAATGTATTAAGGGAGGTAAGAAGGAAAATGTTACAAAAATGGTACAGAATTCCTGCACAACTTTCACATTTTTAACCAGGGATAAAGGATAGGTGTTGGCATGGCTGTGAACAAAGAGGGATGTTTAATCATACGATATGGGGATGTGAGTGAGTGCAAGAGTACTGGAGAATGATTGAAGGAGACGTCAATAGAATGTTAAATTTACAAATCGTAATAATAGAAATGTACTACATGCAAGGAGTGAAGAATATACAAAAGGAAAAACTGGTTGACAAATTAATAGCGTGTGCACAAATTGTTTTAGTGAGGGGTTAATAATAATAATAATAATAATAATAATAACAATAACAATAATACTTTATTTATACCCCGCCACCATCTCCCCAAGGGACTCAGAGCAGCTTTCATGAGGCCAAACCCGACAACACATCAATAAAACAGAAAAGCAATAAACAAAAAAGCAGTACAATTAATATAAATCACATAATAATAATAATAATAATAATAATAATAATAAAATAATAATAAAAATCACATTGGAAAGATAAAACAAAATGGACACTGGTATAACTATATAGTTAATATGTTAAATGTGGAAATAACAAATTGCAACTGGAAAAATATAGATAAAATTAAAAAGGTTACAATAACAAAAAGGATGTGGGAACCAGTTAGGAATTATTTAGAGAATGTGCTAAGATGTGGAGTAGAAAAATTAAGACTAAGACTGATATTTCAAATGTAACTTCTGTAGTTTGATGTATAAATTGCAAGTACACAGAGGGGAGGGTGGGAGTGGGAAAAACCAATAAAACAATTTTAAAAATGTTGGCCACATGACTTTGGAGGCGTCTAAGGGCAATGCCGGCTCTTCGGCTTAGAAATATGAGCGCCACCCCTCAGAGTCGGACACGACAAGAGTCAATGTCGGGGAAATCTTTACCTGTACTGCAAGTAATTATTCAAATGCAATTAAGAAAAACAATCACTTTGAAGTTTTCCATATGGGACTGGACAAAGAATCTGACAGATGACTTAATATGTGTCAAATACAGCATTTTACAAAAATGACTTGCTACTCAGATTGAAACTCACCTGGGAAGTTCTCACAGAGAACATCTATTGGAGTATTTCTTTTAGTATCCCCAATCTTCTGGTATCTCTCCTTCAGTGTGTCAGCCTGTACAATTGCAAATATATATGTTTAAAATCTTTATTATCTGTGAATAGAGGATAATACCGACCTAACTTAAGGGGTTATTGTAAACTCTCACTCTTTCTCTCTCTATATATATATACTAGCCATCCCCTGCCATGCGTTGCTGTGGGATATATATGTGTATATGTGTGTGTATATATCTGTGTATATATGTGGTTTGGCATGCATGTATTTTTTTATTATTTTTGGCTTTTAAAGTCTCTTCCGCTGAGTTTTTCAGTGTTTTCTATGAATGATGGTCACTCGTTGGCCTGATAGGTGTACTGTGTCCAAATTTGGGGTCAATTCGCTTAGTGGTTTTTGAGTTATGCTAATCCCACAAACAAACATTACATTTTTATTATTTATATAGATGTGTGTGTGTCCGTGTTTCAGTTTCAGTACTATCGTTTTTTGGGAAAGCATACAGGAACTAAAAAGGAGATTTGAAAGTCTCAAGAAATGCAAAGGTGAGGATTAAAATGAATAGATGTAGCAGGCAAAGCTCATTTGGTAGCTATCTCCAGGTTCTTTAAAGGAAAAAATTCTGCAAACAAAAGGGCAACTTTCTACAATTAAGTTGTTGGTTTCCACAGTTAATTGGCAATTTTATTTGTTGACTGCTGGTCCGGTGACCCCAGGGCACAGCACTTAGAGCAAAGCCTGGGCATCCCACCAAATACTACCATTCAGAATTATCTGTTGTTTCCTGAACTGAGCCAATTACTGTTAATTGCCAACAGAAGACAAAATAAAGATACAAGTCACATAGGGAGTTTACCGAAAACACTTGACGCTTATACCTTAAGGCCCTGCCATGGCAAACTGCCCCGAAGGAAATACATGAACATATGCCCAAGAGCTTCCAAGTCATCGCGCCGGCTTTGTTCTGAAACGCATGAGAGAAGACACATGTTTTTAACAGAAATGCTTACTGGGTACATTTTTCACTCTAAGGCAGCATTTTTCAACCTGGAGGTTAATAATAATAATAATAATAATAATATTAAAAAAAAACTTTATTTGTACCCCACTACCATCTCCCCAAGGGACTCGGTGCGGCTTACATGAGGCCAAGCTCACAGCACATCAATAAACAAAAGCGATAACAAATAATCAATACAAACAGTTGAAATAAAACTCAAAAACAAAAAATACACAATAAGCAGTACACAATAACAATAACAATAACATACAGAATAAAAAAACCTATGGCCGGGCCAAATGTAATAATTAATTATTATTATTTTTTGCAAGACTCTGATTTTAATAGGCTTGTGTTAATCAATTGTTTTAATTATTGTTTTTAATATTTTAAATATTTTAATGTATTGTTGATTGTTTTATTATGATGATACTGTATGATGTTTGTGAGGCCACCCTGAGTCCCCCTTCGGGGCTGAGAAGGGCAGGGTATAAATACAGGAAATATAAATAAATAAATAAATAAATAAATAAATAAATAAGTAGGGATCTGGTGCCTTTAGGGTTGCATTTCTCAACCTGTGGGTCAGGACCCCTGGGGAAGGTCGCAAGGGGGTTTCAGAGGGGTCACCAAAGACCATCAGAAAACATATTTCTGATGGTCTTAGGAACCCCTTTGGAAGAGAAGGCTGAAGATCTCTCCGCCCAGGGCCGTAGCCAGAAAAAAAATTCAGGAGGGGTTGAAATTTGGGGGGGGGGGGAGGGGGTTGAAACCTGCCTTCTAGCTCACGCTGAAGCAAAGAGCACAGCAGGAGGCAGAGCAGCCTTCAATAGCCTGCAGCTCTGCCCCTGTCAACCACCTCCACCAAGTCTGGCCTCCTTAATGAGAGCATTCAACACCCCCCCCCCCCCCAATTTGGTTGCTTCACTACATCGGCTATTGCTGCAAGTAATGACAGTGTGAATAAATTGTCAATATTTGCCTGAGATAGTGCTTGCAGTTCTGGAGGGACTCTTAATTTTTTGCATCTCATAGACTTAGCATGGGGATTTGGTTAACCAGTTAAAATTCATGAGTAAACCAGGTTTTTTTTAAAATCTGAAACATTTCGGGGGGGGGGTTGAACCCCTAACCCCTCCCCCCCTCGCTACAGGCCTGTCTCCGCCTGTCCTTCTCCTCGTTTGGAAACAGACGGCAAATCCTCCCACCAAGAGCCCTCCTCCGCTATGATTGGCTGGCCTCTCAGCCAAGGGGAGGGCTGTTTCAAGCCGAGAGGGGAGAGCAGGCGTGCTCGGCGCATAGCAGCATTGTGCTCATATGTGAGGGAGAGCGTGCGAGGTTGGAGTCTTGCGCCAGCAAGTCCCTTCAAGGCATGGGGGTTTTGTGTGGGAAGTTTAATAATAATAATAATAATAATAATAATTTATTTATACCCCACTCCATCTCTCCCAGAGGGACTCGGGGCGGCTTACATGAGGCCAAGCCCATCAATACAGTAAACACAATATTACACAAAAGCATAACACAAGGCATAACAGAACTAAAAAAAACATAAAATGCAAAAACTAAATAATAAGCAAGACGGCAGTATAAAATCAGACAGTAAACACACAGAAATTGCACGGGGCAAGGCCAAATTTAAGGATAAAAATTGAAAATTTTAAAACACTGGGAGATTGGGCAATGGTCAAATTCAACCATTGGTGAGGTATAAGGGGCTCTTAGATTGTAGGTGAACTATAAATCCCAGCAACGACAACTCCCAAATGTAAAGATCAATTTTCCTCAAACTCCACCAGTGTTCACATTTGGGCATACTGAAGATTGGTCCAGATCTCTCATTGTTTGAGTACACAGTGTTCTCTGGATGTAGGTGAACTACAACTCCAAAACTCAAGGCCAGTGTCCACCAAACTCTTCCAGTATATTCTGTTGGTTGTGAGAGTTCTGTATGCCAAGTTTGGTTCAATTTCATTGTTGGCAGAGTTCAGAATGTTCTTTGATTGTAGGTCCCAGTACCTACAACTCCCAAATGACAAAAGCAAACAGCGCCCCCCGCCCCCACCTAATCCCACCAATATTCAAATTTGGGCGTACTGGGCATTTGTGCCACATTTGGTTCAGTGAATGAAAATACATCCTGCATATCAGATATTTACATTACAATTCATGTAACAGTAGCAAAATTACAGTTATGACATAGCAATGAAAATAATTTTGTGGTTTGGGGTCACCACAACATGAAAAACTGTATTAAGGGGTTTAGGGAGGTTGAGAAACACTGCTCTAAGGCAACTTGAGGAGCTGGAACACGTTTGCAAATATTCAGACATGGAGTATAAAGTAAGAAGGCCCCAACTTCTTAATATGAAGACTTCCTTAAAGTGGTTTTTAGTTGTGTCCAAGTCAGGATTTTGCAGCAGAGCAGAAAAGGTATCACAAAAAACGGAGATAGAAAAAAAAATACATCGTCTCAAAGCATGATATAAGTTATGCATAAAGGTTCAAAGATATCCTACATAGTACAGCAGAATCTATTTGTGTTCGGCTAAAGAATAATCAGACCTCACAACCTCTGAGGATGCCTGCCATAGATGTGGGCGAAATGTCAGGAGAAAATGCTTCTGGAACATGGCCTTACAGCCATGTTCCAGAACCCAATAAGGAAAATGCAAGTATACGCATAAGGTAAAAGAGTAAAGAAAAGATAAATAGCTATGTATAGAAAATAGCAAATAGCAACAACACCAAAGCATTCCTTGTTGCACTATTTAAGTTTCAGATCCACTGTAGTCTTTTGTTATCCAGTTTTATACTTGGCTGCCATGCAAGCTTGAAATTCTAATAATCAACAGTTTTATGTCTGATAACATGTGAAAATGCTTTAAATGTGCAAAAAAAACCTCCAGTGCTTTTTGATAAAATATAGCAAACCTTTGCCAAGATGTGTGTTGATGGACATGTATCTTGCTGTTCCAGTTAGGCTCTTGTGTTCCCTATAAGGTATATGTTTTTGCGTTTCAGGGTCAATGTATTCCTTGGCCAATCCAAAGTCTATTATGTGAATGATATGCTCTTTCTTATTTCCTTGCCGGCCAATAAGGAAGTTTTCTGGCTTGACATCTCGATAAATGAGGTTCTTTGAGTGCACAAATTCCATACGAGTGATCTGCAAGAGGAACATAGATGCAATGACTGAAATGCATCAAAATACATAATTTAGCATTAAGACATTTCAGCTATAGTTTTTTGACATGACTACTGGACTCTACGGTTATGCAAATTATAAAATGAGTTTGTAATGCTCTCAACATTTTCCTGTACAGAAAGATGGAGAGGAACTGGTGGGTATTGAATCCTTATGAAACTTTGTTCAGATGGAGAACTTCCCTTACATACTACAATGAAATCTCAGAGTTCCCTGATAAATAACCTGGAAGTTATTGCCCTAATCCATGCTTCCATTATCAAAGGGCGGAGATTAAAGATCTTCTGGGGAGGCCCTGCTCACAGTCCCACCACCATCACAGGCGCATTTGGCAGGGATGAGAGACAGGGCCTTCTCAGTAATTGCCCCTCGGCTATGGAACTCCCTTCCTAATGAGATCAGGTCAGCCCCCTCCTTCTTGTCCTTTAGAAGGATGATAAAAACGTGGCTGTGGGACCGAGCCTTTGGGACTATGCAATGAGGCAGCGATAGGAACGCTTCATATGCCAACCAAATTCGATATGGTTGTTGAGACAGTTTTAACTGGAGGATTTTAACGTCAAGATAAGTGATTTTAATGCTTTTGTATGTGTGTGGTCTAGTATGTTTCGGCATTGAATGTTTGCCGTTTATATGTTGTGCTCTGCCTGAGTCCCCCGCGGGGTGAGAAGGGCGGAATATAAATGCTTTAAATCAATCAATCAATCAATCAATCAATACACAATACATTAATGTGTTTATTGCACTCGTGTTCCCCAGCAAGTGGTGTTAAAAGGCATACTGGATTGTTTTTGAAGATAGGAAAAAACAAAAACACCCACAACACAGTTACTTCTGAACCAAATAAATACGTCCCTACTTTGCGGATTTTCACTTTTCGAAGGTGGTCCTGGAAAGTAACACCCGTGATAAGTAAGGGAACACTGTACTATGAATCTGTTGATCAACAGATGGTCAACAGAAACCAAACCAAGTAAAATATTTATTTATTTACAGTATTAGTATACCGCTTTTCTCACCCCGAGGGGGACTCAAGCGGTTTACACATAAGTAATGGCAAAAATTCAATGCTAGTACAAACAATTACAATTATACACTACAATTAGACATAAATTAAATGAGCAATAAAACAATCATTAAAACAATAAAACAGTCGAATCACCATCCCAGTGATTGTCTTTCCAAAATGCTGTATACATTTACTTCTACTGTCCGAAGGCCTGGTCCCAAAACCATGATTTTAATTTTTTTCTAAAAGCCAGGAAGGAGGGAGCGGATCTTACCTCATTTGGGAGTGTGTTCCATAAGCGGGGGGGGGGGGGGGGGGGGGGCACAGCCGAGAAGGCCCCGTCTCTCGTCCCCGCCAGACGCATCTGTGCAGTTTACGGGAGCGTGAGTAGGGCCTCCCTGGATGATCTTACATTGCGAGCTGGGACGTAGGGGTGGATGCATTCGGACAAGTAAGCTGGGCCAGAACCGTATAGAGCTTTATAGGTCAAAACCAGCACTTTGAATTGGGCTCGGAGATGGACTGGCAGCCAGTGGAGCTGGCATAGCAGGGGGGTGGTATGCTCCCTGTATGCTGCCCTAGTTAGTAATCTGGCTGCCGCCCGTTGAACTAGCTGAAGTTTCCGAACTGTCTTCAAAGGCAGCCCCACATAAAATGTGTTGCAGTAATCTATTTGGGATGTAACCAGAGTGTGGACCACAGTGGCCAGATCTGTATGATTAAATGGACAAATACTGTACGATTAAATGGGCAGTCAACTTTGGGCATTCAATAAAGCTGGAGGAATGGGAAATAATATGGAACAACAAATTAAAATACACATATGCATATGGCATGACAGAAAACTGGTACAAAAGGATGTACCAGTGGTATATAACTCCTCAAAAGCTGGCAAAATGCTATAAGGCCACACAAGATATATGCTGGAAATGTAAAACACATATGGTGACTTTCTACCACATATGGTGGCCTTGTAAAGTAGCAAATAATTATTGAAAGAATATACAGGAAATAATTCAGAAAATATTGAAAACTGGAATAATTCCTATTAAGTATGACGGATATGGAGTTAGATAAAATAAGGATAAATTGTTTTAATTATTCTCTCACGGCTGCCAAAATAATTTATGCAAGAAATTGGAAAATCAAAGAAGTCCCAACAATAGAGGAATGGCTATTGAAAATAGCCGACATAATCAAGCCTAAACAACAATTGTTAGCGATTTCTGATATCGACAAACAGCTTTCCACTTAAAACAAAGAAAACAACAACGGGGGAGGGGGAGGAGAACTGTCAAGATAAAATCAAAAGATCAAGCTCTTCCTTTACTCACCAGCTGGATTGCTATCATTAGGACTGTCTTCAGAGTGAATGTTCTATCACAGAGATCAAACAGGTCTTCCAAACTGGGACCAAGGAGCTCAAGAACCATGGCATTGTACTTTCCACATGGTCCATAGTAGTAAACCTGTGGGAAGCCTTCAACTGAAAGAGTAAAACAAATCCTTTAATACCTCAGGGAGACTACAGCACTGTACCTTTCTCAAACTAACAGCTTTGGTAGCACTCAAAATGGTTTTCCTATTGTGTATTATGCACAGTAGCTGCTCCCACATGTCCTCAGTCACATTTTTTTTTTACAATTCTAAACACATATTAATGATGCATGCTTCCTTCAAACTTGCCTATGTAACAGAACACAAGGATCACAGGAGTTATCAATTTCCTCTCCACTGGAGATAAAAAGTACATTTCTTCTTAATCTTACTGCATATTTCCACAAATCTCCAACACTGCAACAAAAATCATTATGTAGCAAGGCTGTTTAGCTACTTGTTCATACATCAATGCTACTCAAGGAACTGGTTCTTATCTGCCAGTAATTCCGAATTTTCAGAAAAGAATAACCCAGATATAGTCAAGGAACACATATATCATAGTGGCGCATGAAACACTGAGATAAAATATGCCAGTCTGCCCCATCAGATACCCTGAAATGTTGTGATGGAGTCTTCGAGTAGTGATACTACTGGGAGTATTAGCAGGGGAAAAAAGACTACTCGTGCGCAAGACTCCGATGAAGAGCAACAGAGAAAGCGGATTAGGGAAATACTTATGGAATCCAGTGATGATTAATCATTTGAGGGCTTCACAGGGAATAATGGGTCTGAGACTGAGGAGAGTGGTATGGCAAGTTCAGAGGATGGAGAAATGGACTGGACTAAAGTGCGGGAGGTTCAGAACGTCTGTGAAGAGCCCACAAGTAGCGACACGTTTGTAGGGTTCTCTAGTTGGCACAGTGGGGATCCGACTAAGTCTTGGGGAGTTATGGGTCTGGATAGAAGATGGAGAGATTGGAGAGATCAGCAAAGGGCTTCAGCTGAAAGGAGGTCTGGTGGGGCGTTGTCTGTTTCCAGTTCTGAGGAGGAATTGGGGCAAGGGGTTTCAGCTGGTAACAGGGTGTCGGCTGGTTCCAGTTCGGAGGATGATTTGTGAATAAAAGTGGGATTGGGAGATGGGGTTCCTTGCAGTCGGCAAAGTGTTGATGGGCATTCGTGTGTTCTTGAGAGCTGTTTGGGAAGACTTCTGGGGACCTGCTGCGCTGCCGTTCTTCGTTTTGGCTCTGTGTATGACCTGGACTGGATTATCGTATTTGCTGCCTTCACCTTCCTCGACCCGGATTGGATTCACGACGACAACTACATCAGGTTTGGACTGACTTGGTAGACTACTTCTGCCTTGCTGTTTGACCTTCGTATTTGCTGACATCCTGCTGCGGATTGGAGTGCCTTTTTTCCTACTGATTGCATAGCTTTAAGTTTAAACCGGATTATATTCCTGTTTAATCTGAGTTATTTTCCAGGTCCTGTTTTTTGGGTTAACTGTGGGTAATACTGTGTTTCACACTGAAGAATAAGTGTTTTGAGCCTTTTTGGTTTGTTTTTGGACTCTCTTGGTTGTGAACTAATAAACTTTACTTTTACTAAATACTGGTCTGGCGCTTTAAGGGGTCTGTCTTGCAACATGAAAAGTACACAATTTACTGTCAAAACCTGTTCCTTTTCTCTCTAGGAAAGTAGACAATATTATTTCAAAAAGATATGATTTTACTAACTACAACTCCTCATGCACTCTTTTACAACAGTCACCTATTATTTCTGGGAGAGAGAGTACTTACCTGTGCAGCCGATGTGTTTATAAAACCTGTATTCTAAATGCAACTGTGGGGCACGTGATTTTAATGGTTCCTACAAAAACAAAGCAAAGAAACAATAAACACAAATGAGGCTGTATTTCTCAAAATGTAAAAGGATATGGATGACCCAAAACCTAAGATTTTTTTTTGAAAGGGGTTGAAAATTTGCTGCCCAAATCTTAATCCTAATTTAATAGGTTAAGGCAACATATTATCAGATGTGAATGAGTATAACAGTAGTTTATCAAACCACAACAATCTGGGACATTAATCTGAATTGCATACCTGGTGTATTATATGTGATAAATTAGAAAGAGGTTATTCAATAAAGATGTGATTTAAAAACCCCTTTTGGCATGTTAGCATCAAGACAGCTTTCCAATGGTGTCTTAGAAGCATATTGTTATGATGTTTAGAACAAGAATTCATTCTCCCAGGATTCTGTAAAACAGCACACTTTTTCTTGACATCCATGCATTTTAGGACAAAGGCAGAGTGATGGAAAAGTTGCCTTGTTTTACTTTACATTCAGAATTACAAGAGCATCTTTTAAAAGGACACGCCTACTCACCAGTTTGATTGCTACATATTCATTTGTATAAAGATTTTTCCCTGAAAAATAAAGGTTCCTAGTATTAGCTGTGTCAGTTACAATAATTGTTTTTCGTTTCTAGAAACATATTTACCATATAATAAGATCAATTTAAACCAAGGATATAGCAAATATTACTGATTATCACTGGCTGGTTTGTAACTCACGTCATTTCCTCTTAAGTTTGTTACCAAGGACGTTTTCCCACTAGCGTTAAAGAACAGGGGCTAATCGTCAGAGTAGCTCCTGCAGAATTCTGGGAATTGTAGTTCAGGGTGGAACCTTTGGAATTCTCAGCTTGAGAGGTACTCAGATTTCCTGATTAAAACTGATTTCCTGATTAACTGATTAAAACTGAGCTAACCAATGAGTGAAATGACTGTGGCTTTACCTAGTCTGAGCTCCCCGAAGTTCCCACATCCGATCTTCTTGCCAACTCTGAAATTGGGCCCAACCATAAGAACACCAGCAGCTGAAGAGGAACCTGATCCGCGGGAACTGTGGGTACTTCTTACTAGAGTTCCTTTTGTTGGTCGCCTTTCATCTTTCTCCCTAGCAAGATGGTCCATGTTTTTAAAATAAAAAATATCTGCCAGTGATCAGGATTTGGACTCTGCACTTATTCTTGAAGAGAGAAACATATATCCAGAAAAATCATTGGGTCAAACTATAAAATCATTTGGAAATATTTGGCAACATATCCAGGTTGTTCAAGTACTGCCAAAGGACATTCGATGGGCGATGCTGCAGTCCTCTGCGAGGTAGGGGAAAATCTTAGACAACCTACAAGAGAGAAAGGAAAGAGAGCAATATGTGACAGTTCCAACAATGATTCTGCTTTAATCTCCCATAACGCTTTTTCTAACATTCTAGCATCCAAAATCTGCTTGAACCCTTAGGACAGTGGTTCTCAACCTGTGGGTCTCCGGGTGTTTTGGCCGTCAACTCCCAGAAATCCTAGCAGCTGGGATTTGTAGACCAAAACACCTAGGGTCCCACAGGTTGAGAACCACTGCCTTAGAAAGCAACAGCTTATGGCTGTACATTTAAAATTGGGTATAAAGAAAGACTGAATCTAATATTTATTTATTTACTAGCTGTACCCACCACATGTTAATGTGGGCAACCTTCCCTCTTTCTCTCCTTCTTTCCCTCCCTCTCTCCTTCTCTTCTTCCTTCTCCAGCTCTTTCCTTCCTTCCCCCTTTTCTTTCTCTTCTGCTGTCTCTCTTTTCTTCCTTCTCTCTTTCCTTCTCTCCTTCCCTCCCTCTTTCTCTGTATTCCCCCTTCCTTCGTTCCCTCTTTCCTTCCTTCTTTCCTTTTTTCTTTCCTTCTCTCCTTCCTTCCTGGAATGCTTTGCTGGAGTCTTTTTTATGGCCTCATAAATTAGATAATTTAGCCTCCCCACACAAGGTGGCACCTAATTTTCCTACTTGACAGATGCAACTGTCTTTCAGGTTGAAAAGGTCGACAACAAGCTACACAATTTTGGTTGGGAGCTCACTCCGACCTGGGCTGGCTTCAAACTCTTGACCTTTCGGTCAGTAGTAATCTTAATGCAGCTGATTCCCAGCCAGCTGCACCACTACTTGTCTTCATTAGATTTAATGAAGACAAGTAGTCTAGTATTTTTTGTTCCTAAAGTAGTAAAGAACAAAGTGCTTCTTATTACATATAGGCTCATTGTTTAAGAAACTTCAAGGAAGCACACATATACTTCCCTTAGTTTTAGAATGTATGGAAATGTTCTGCCTAGAGACATGGCAACCAGGCTACTAGAAAAAACTGTTGTAAATTAATGTGCTAAGAAATGGATCAACAGACTTTTGTGGATAGAAGCTGGCGACATGTTCCTGAGACTTATTTTTCGCTTGTCGAACAGGAAACATTGGTCTCCATTATTTCACATGCTCAGCCACCTAAGAGATTGTAATAATAATAATAATAATAATAATAAACTTTATTTGTACCCCGCTACCATCTCCCCAATGGCAACTCGGAGCGACTTACATGGGGCCAAGCCCAAACAACAATTGCATTAAATTGTCTACGAACCCACGCATTCACTTCGGTCATCTGGAGAGGCCCTGCTCGTGATCCCGCCTGCGTCACAAGCGCGCTTGGTGGGGACTCGAGACAGGGCCTTTTCTATGGTGGCCCCCCGACTCTGGAACACCCTCCCAAGAGATCTTAGACAGGCCCCTACATTGGCAGTCTTCAGAAAGAACTTGAAGACCTGGCTGTTCCGATGTGCCTTCCCAGATTAGGAATCTCCAATACCAAGTCCTAGAAGCACTTTAGTAGAACTGAGATTGCTGCACACCGCACACTGAACTTACTTTATAATCCTACATACCTCCTGTCACATCAGCACTTTTAATTACTCTGGCCCGGCCCAGTTTTATAGTGTCTTGATGTATTGTTATTGTTTGTTGTTTATACTGCTTAACTGTTTTTAATTTGCTTTAGGTATTGTATTGTCGTATTGTGTTTTGAGGCTTTGGCCTATGTAAGCCACATCGAGTCCTTCGGGAGATGCTAGCGAGGTACAAATAAAATAATAATAATAATAATAATAATAATAATAATAATAATAAAGTACGACCAAACGCAAACCGAAAATCCAAACAATAAACAACATCATAATTACATAAAACATATGAATATACAACAATATAAAATTACAATAAACACAAACACAATGACAATGGGCGGGCTACATGTAATGGTTAAAAGAACGAATTAAAACTGGTTAAAAACTCGGGTGAGATAAAAGAGAAACAAATTATTTGTGAAGGAGGGCTCATTATAGTGGGAGATGTGGAATCAAACTTTCCCACAAGGAGGGGAAACATACTCCGGTGACAGAACACTGCACATGAGGGATAATGTCGGATTGAATACCTATTCACTAAAGGTGCAACGGAAGAGCCAGGTTTTGAGGTTCTTTTAAAAAGTTTCTAGGTTGGGGCTTTCCTAATTTCTCCTAATTTCCTAATTTCTTCTAGGTAGTGAATTCCAGAGTTGGGGAGCCACCGAGGAAAAAGCTCTCTCCCTTGTGCTTACAAGGCGAGCTTGTGATACTGGCACAAGCTGTGGTAACCACGAAGATATGGATAACTTTAGATGTCCACCCCTGAAGCCTAAACAATTCGGAAAAAGCTATTTTAAATATAGGTTAAACATTATTCAAGCTCACCAATCAGTTGGAATTTTACTGCCTACTCCATCTGTGGATGTTACAACATATGAAGTAAAGGGTGGCTTTATGATCTCATTTGTAAGGAGAGCCACTTGCCAGTCAGAAGAGACTGTAGGGGATTAGACAGGTGAATTTACTGACTTTTATAAAATGGTGATCCTGCGAACACCATATACACCTGTCAGTAAAAAGAAATGATTTGCACTTAGAAGGCAAACAATGAAAATAGACTTACACAAATTTAACATAAAGGCATGCTCGAGAGTTCACTTTATTTTTTGTCTACAGGAAAAGGTAATTTCAAAATGGATAATAAAAAACTCTAAAAGGCATACTCATTAAATGTAGATTTAAGATAACAGTATTACCCACATTTTCTGCATTTAATGTGACAGTTAAAATAAGCTATAACAGATTGGGCTATAACTCCTAACTTTATTATTTGGTCATAGTTAACTCAGAAAGGATAGGAACAAAACATGTTGCTGCTTATGTAAAAGAAAAAAGTATTTATATTCCCAGTTATGTATTCTTATAAAAGCCGACTGGCAATTTAACATTGAAAGGTTGCATCATCCTAGAATGTGACGGTTTCATAGAACATAGGTGGTTGTGATAGTATAATATAATTCAAATGTATTCAAGGCGTACAGTCACAACAATTAGGAAGTTGAAGAAGTTAAGTTTCCTGACAAAAACTTATTTTTCGCTTGTCGAACAGGAACCATTGGGCTCAATTATTTCTGCTTTCTGAGATAATTCTTAGAACATGTTATTTAAAAGTGCATTATTACCGCTGCTCTTTGAAAATGACTAAAAATGACAACTACCAAGTAATGCAAAGTAGCTTTATGTAGTATTAAGTCTCACAGTGGAATTTTCTAAATACAAGTTTTGCGAAGGCACTGGGAGCTAAAAGGTGGGTTGAAAATTTTTACATCAACATAACTTATAATAAAAATGCTAAAAAATTTCATCTGCTTGAAGCAAAAGCGCAAAACTCCCCCAGGTCTTAGTTTGCCCATGCCCGCTTTAGTCTATAAAGCCCTACATGTTTCCAGTCCAACTTACCTGTCCAAACCAGCTTGAGCCAAGGAAGTCCTGCTCTCAGTCCCACCACGATTGCAAGCATGGTGAGGACAAAGGACAGGGCCTTCTCATTGGTGGCCCCTCAACTGTGGAACTCCCTTCCCAGCGAGATTATATCGCCTTCCTCCTGACGTTCAGAAAACAATTCAAAACCTAGCTATTCAAGCAAGCATTTGGCGAGTGATAACACTACAGAAACAACTAAATGACAACCAGCTGCCTACCCTGGATGGCGAGGCACTACGCCCGTCATCATTGGTAAAGAGTCCTTTTGGACCCTCTGCTGACGATGGAGGCCCAGGTCTCCGCCGTTAGAAACCACCTATTTTCATCTGCGGCAGGCTAGACGGCTAGCCCCCTACCTGTCCAGGGACGACCTAGCTACGGTGATCCAGGCCACGGTCATCTCAAGACTGGACTACTGTAACGCCCTCTACATTGGCCTTCCTCTGTCGGTGATCCGGAAGCTCAAGTTGGTACAAAATGCAGCTGCTTGGCTTCTTGCGGGAATTCCGATGAGATGCCACATAACCCAAATCTTACTACAGCTGCATTGGTTACCAATTGAGCACCGGATCACCTCACCTTTAAGGTCTTGCATGGTCTGGGGCCGATGTATCTGAGGGACCGCCTCACCCCCTACCAACCCCAGAGATCCCTCCGTTCTGAGGACTAAGATCTATTGGAAGTCCCCAGTGTCAAAACCTTGTGTCTAACAGCAACCAGACGCAGAGCCTTCACAGCAGTGGCACCATCACTCTGGAATATTCTGCCACCTGAAGTCCGTGCCTTATGGGACTTACCAGCTTTCCGCAGGGCATGTAAGACATACCTGTTTCGACAGGTTTTTAATGTTTGATATTGTTGTTTTTAAATTGTTTTAAATTGCTTTTAAATTTTGTTAGATTTTAGCTATTCTTGTAAGCCGCTCTGAGCCTCAGGGGAGTGGCAGCATATAAGTTCAAATAATAAATAAATAAATAAACCATGGGATTGATTCAATGTCCAATATGCCTATTATGTATTATGTTCATGTTGATGTGTTGTTTAGTTTTAATGGTTTAAATTCATAGTTATATGTCATCTTTTAGATATGTTGTGTATTGCTTTTATATATGTCTGGCATTGATTCCCCCCCCCCCCCATTTATTATGTTTGAGTCTCCCCAGGGGTGGGAAAAGCAGCATAGTAATGCAATAAATAAATAAATAACTTCACTCAATAATTACTTAAGTGACTCAATATTCTGCTACTATCCTCTCCTTTTTGCCTTGTATTTTATTTTGAAGTGGTCATATAACTAGTCAAATAAATAAATTATTATTTAAAAAAGAATAAACTCAAATAACTCTAAATATAACTATTAAGGAACTTGAGATGCTACATCCAACTCCGGAAGCTTCAGCTGGTCCAGCGTGCGGCAGCCATGTTACTAACTGGAGCGGGTAGCAGGGAGCACACAACGCCCTTGTTGTCCCAGCTCCACTGGCTGCCGATTTGCTACCGGACCCAATTCAAGGTGCTGGTCTTGGCCTACAAAGCCCTAAACGGTTCCGGCCCAAAATACCTTTCGGACCGCATCTTGGCCTACGAGCCCACGAGGACCTTGAGATCGTCTGGGGAGGCCCTTCTCTCGATCCCGCCTGCGTCACAGGCACGGCTGGCGGGGACGAGGGAGAGGGCCTTCTCGGTGGTGGCCCCCCGGCTGTGGAACACTCTCCCGGCACACATCAGACAGGCGCCCTCCCTCATGTCCTTTCGAAAAAGCCTTAAGACCTGGCTGTTCGAGAGGGCATTTAATTAAGTGCTAAGCAACAACATTACGGTAATGAGAACTGGAATGGTATAAGGAAGATGAGACTGGCTATGATTCTACTAAGAGACGAAGCGGATTTTTATGTAGTTTGTATTTGTCGTAGTTATATGTTGTTGATACTGGTCTTTGTAACTGTCTTTTTATGTGTACTGTACACCGCCATGAGTCGCCCGTAAGGGCTGAGAATGGCGGTTAATAAGTGCATCAAATAAATAAATAAATAAATACTAAGGTTTTTCTGGAGGTAGAGTAAATAGACATTTACAAACTTGAAAAGAGTTTCTTTGTAAGCACTAAAACTGTAACAACGGCATAAAAACACACAGAACCTTAATGAAACTCGCAATGGCTACCAATTCGCCAATTTCAAGACAACCCGCTTTAGCACAACACTTCCGAAAAAGATTTATCCTACTATAATGAATTTAGCACATTCACATTTTGAACAATATTAAATCAGGTGGGTGTTTGAATTTATGTGGGAAGGAGTCAGCAATTATAGATTCCGTGAAGAAAATCTGCATGAACGGAGAGCACTGCAACTATTTATACAGCCTTTCACTCATTCAGATTGTAAATTTTGGTATATTTAAATAGATATGTAAACATCAACAGGGTATGACATGACTGAAAGACATGTAGGTAGTATCAGAAAAAAATCTTGTTTTTGGGAATGTGGCTTCTGCTCTGCACAATGAAGTATTACTATTTATCACTCATTTTGACTCATATACAAAGCCATTTATACAACCAAATATCCAAATATCAAACAAAACATTAAAAAGGCAGCACTGTGGTGTCGAATAATGCAGTAGAAACACGACAAGAAACATTCAATAAGAGTACAAGACGTCCTCCACCAATGACACTGCTATTGTGCTCATTGTGTACTGGAATAATATTAACATGACTCTCAAGAGAACATTTCTTGGAAATTAGATTAATATCCTTGACTGTTTATTTGCATGATAGCCCCAATGGAATTTAATTATTATGCTTAATAAAATGCAGATGGTAATGGTGGTGATTAAAAATGATAGGTATGAATTCCATTGGAAGTCTACTTAACTAAAGACTCAGCAGTAAAAGAGAAGTTTATGATGTAAACTAGAGGATGGGTTTTCCTGTGAACAAAACAAGCTAAATTAACTTGTAAAGATGCTGACCATTTCACTGCACAAATGTCGTGACCTGTATTGCCAACCTATTAATATATATCGATACATGTATGTGTGTGTATATTGAATAAATCTGCATTGTTTAACTACCTATTTGCAGATCAGTCAACAGCTAAATGTAGTTGCCATGGAAGCAACTCACAGTTGTGCCCACGCATCAGCACTGAGAAACTGAAGAAGCAGGTGGCTACAGGAAGAGCCAAAGTCTAACAGTAGAAAGGGGATGGAAGTAAAATTCTGCAGCATTATATTCTGCTATATCCATGTGTCATGGGTTAGATTAACTTCATTTAATATTTATGCCAACTAGTTCCTTTTCGTCATCACCTGTGTTGTTAATGGGCTTCTTCTTACCAGAGCAATTACCATTCCTCAGTTGTTTCTGTGCAATACAGAGGTCAAATAGTAAACAAAGCCTTGCCCATGTTTATGAAAAAGTTTTCAACCAAGATGAGCATAGAGATGCTCTTTTTACCCATAAACTAAAGCTGCTGCAACTTGGTTAATATTAGCCTAACTGACATTCCATAAATGCTTACAATACTGGATGATCTCTCTAGTGCAGGGGTCCTCAAACCTTTTAAACAGAGGACCAGGTCACAGTCCCTCAAACTGTTGAAAGGCCGAATTATAATTTGAAAAAAAGATGAATGAATTTCTATGCACACTGAACATACCTTATTTGTAGTGCAAAAAAACACTTAAAAACAATACAATAATTAAAATGAAGAACAATTTTAAAAATATAAAGTTATTATTATTTCAGTGGGGAGTGTGGGCCTGCTTTTGGCTGATGAGATAGGATTGTTGTTGTTGTTGTTGTGTGCTTTCAAGTTGTTTCAGACTTAGGTTGACCCTGAGCGAGTAAATGACTCAGACTTAGGTTGACCCTGAGCGAGTAAATGACTTGGAGGGCCGTATCCGGCCCCCGGGCCCCCTGCTCTAGTACCAGCACAAGTCAATAAACTAGAAGGGACTCCAAGAGCAAATTAATCCAGAGGTACTCCTAGTTCTGGAACATCTGGATGACATACCTGCTCCTGTAGAATTGCCTGCAATCTTTCATTACTAAAGAATCACTTTTATCTTCTCCAGATTTTGCTTCACCATCCAGCCAACAAGAACTGGTACTGGGTTGTTGTAGGCTTTTTGGGCTATGTGGCCATGTTCTAGAAGCATTCTCTCCTGATGTTTTGCCTTCATCTATGGCAAGCATCCTCAGAGGTTGTGAGGTCAGACTTAGGTTGACCCTAAGCCTGACCCGAAAAACCTACAACACCCCAGTGATTCCAGCCATGAAAGAACTGGTACTGCTACTGGAGTCTAACACAGCTCAGTAATGAGGCAGATGGAAAGACATCCAATATAAGCTTGGTACCTCTGAACTCCAAACCACAGTTCTCTCCCAATGGTTTTGTACCAATGTTAAAAAGGGAAAACCAAACAAAATAGTCCATAATTATGAAATTTACTTGAGAAACTGCAAGTCGCTTCTAGTGTGAGAGAACTGGCCGTCTGCAAGGAGACCGCCCAGGAAACACCCAGATGGTTTACTATTCTTGGGAGGCTTCTCTCATGTCCCTGCATGAGAAGCTGAGACTTAATTAACCCTAATTACCCATATACTAGCTTCGGCTTTCATGTAAATAAAAGTACAGGAGTTTAGTATGAGAGTTGGTAACTTTATACATCCCCCTTGACATCTAGCTGAATTCTCTGCCAATTTATTCACATTAAAATTAAGATAAACAGCTTTTTCCAGATAACTGACACAAATATGGATTCAGTATGAATAACAAATTTAACATGGTTTAGTAGCCGAAAAGCTTATTTTTTTCATTTAGCTGTAGTGCTATCTCTGATGACAGCTGGTTTGCATGGAACAGAACAACATACAGTTCCAAAAGACTGACATATACAGACTTCATTTTTGCTAATAGCAGTAGGTGTTAAAACTTCTCCGTATGGATCAGTCCTCAATGAGATTTGGCCATACGCAGCATGTGAACATACCTTGTTCAAATATTACAATGTAAGACTCTAAACCAACAGACATAAAATAAATACAACTGAAGTAATATAGTCAATCATACCCCGGATTCCATGTTGATAAAGCTGTCTGAGAAGCTGTATTTGAAAGGGGTATCAATAAATATCCCATTGGGAAGCCAGCAATTTTACTCTTCCCGTGATGGATTTCTAATTAATATTACTGACTCACTGTGCAAGAGCAGAGCTGACTTGTGAAAATTCAAAGCACATAACTTCCCATATGAAAAGAAAGCAAACAATTTGTTTAACACACTATACTTCTGCATGTAGCAGAGTCCATCAAAGAACCCTAAACTCTAATTCCAGTCCACTACCTCAGGAAGATTGGTATGAATTAATTTTTCTGTTCCAAGATCACATTAAAAAACTAAATTAGCACACACAAAAACCACTCAAAATATGTTAAAAATAAGCTTATGATCGAACTTGAAATATTTTGAATTAAATGTGCTGGATAAATGAACACACAATATGCATGTTACATTCTGCAGGCTTAAAAACATTTAATCACTTCATGTTGAAATAAACTGTGAGGGAAATAGACCCCTAATGAAGGGAAGTTCACCCTGAAAGAGTTATCATGGGGAAGCTCAACTGAAGCTTTATCATCAATCCTTGTTTCAACAAGAGGACATTTTTTTCAAAATTCAATTCTCACTGGGTCAGAAAGTGAGGTGAAATCTTCTGAACAGGGACATAGACAGTAAAACAAACACCACAGGGGTGTTAACTCTTCCCTATGTGACCAAAGCTAAAAAACATATATATTTTGGGACAAGTTACACTTTAAGATGTGCCTGCTCCAACTTAAATACAAATTCAACTTAAGAAACCTACAAAACCTATAATGTTTGGAACTTTGGGAACTTACTTTATTTATAATAACAATACTCAACGTTTATCTAGAATAGCTCTTTCACCATAGGACAGGACATCAACATATACATTTGAAAACAAGAACAACAAAACTTAACATTATAAATATACAGGAAATGAAATTATACATGGAATTAATTTAAATGAATTTAAATGTTCATTGTCAAATTAGTTACTTCCTATTATAGGAACTGGCAGGCATAACCTCAGTTTGTTTACAATCTGTAATGTTTTGTATGTTTTTGGACAATTTTTTTAAATTAATTTTATCTAAAAGTAAAGTATGAAAACAAAAAAGCAGATTTTCATAATATATAACAATAAAACCCCTATATCTAAGAAAACTAAATCTAAAACAAACTTACTAAACTGGAGTGTTTTTAGGCTTTGACCCAATTTGGTCCTGAGAGAAAAGCGGGGACACAATTAAATACCCTAATTGCTGTAATAATGACAACAACTAAAGCAACTACCAAACTAGCCAGTTTGATGTTAATATCGGAAACACGCAAAGCCTATGACTTTAATAATGATATAAAATAATATACATACTATAAATACATCATAATAAGGTAAAATATAATAATGATAATATTAACAACTTAAAAATCATGGGATAACATAAGTGAGACCCTGAAAATAGGACAAATTGTCCTTCAAAAAGAAGACCTAAACCAACTAACAAAATGGACAGCTTGATATCATAATAACTGAGATACACAGATTAGATGACATTGCATTGCATTCACTGGCCCACACAAATGATAATAATGAATAACAGCAATATAAAATATAATAATGATAATAATAATAATAATAATAACAGCTACAAACTGTAAATCCTGGGAGAACAAGGGTTGCCCCCAAAGATGGGACAAACATTGTTCTTATTTTCAAAAAGAAGACCTAAAACACCCTCCAAACAGGCAACCTTTACGTCAATATCAGGAATACCGTACATAAATAAGGCAACACTGTACTGCATTCACAGGAGCACACAAAGCCCATGACATATATATGTGTGTGTGTAGTTATAGAGTACGTGTGTATATGTATGTATATATAAAGGGGGGAAGTGTGTGTGTGTGTGTATATATATATATATATATATATATATATATATATAGTAATATAGTAATATATATCCTGAGAATATAGGAGAGGTCCCTGAAACTGGGACAAACATCCAGACCTGAAACAACTACTAAACCTGGCCTAAAACAGCTATACTAAACTGCTCTGCTTGATGCTGATATCAGAAATAGATAAATGAGGTGATCTCACATTGCATTCACAGAAGCAAACAAAGTACATGACAATAACAATAATAATACTGGAAGAACAAGGCAGGTCCCTGAAGATGGGAAGAACATTGTTTTTATTTTGAGAAAGAAGAACTTAAGTACCTACCAAATAAGCCAAACTAGTGTCAATATTAGGAATAGACAGATGAAGTGACACTGCACTGCATTACCAGGAGCACACAAAGCCCATAACACACACACACACACACACATTATCTCTCTCTCTCTCTCTCTCTCTATATATATATATAGGAAGAGAGAAAGTATATGCAGTGCATTCACAGAAGCGCACAAAGCCCATGACAATTATATATACACACAGAAATAGAATATATATATATATATACAACACACACACACACACATATATATGCAGTGCATTCACAGAAGCACACAATGCCCATAACCATGCAATTCCTTCACAGGAGCACACAAAGCCTATGACAATAATATAGAAATAATTATAGACTATATATACACACACACACACATATATAGAAAGAGAATATATATATGCCGTGCATTCACAGAAGCACACAAAACCCATGACTATATATATATATATTGAGAGAGAATATATATATTCAGTGCATTCACAGAAGCGCACAAAGTTCATGACTATATATTTATATATAAAAAGTGTATGTATTGTGAAATATATCTATAATTCCTTCACAGGAGCACACAAAGCCTATGACAATAATATAGAAATAATTATAGACTATATATATATATATACACACACATATATAGAAAGAGAATATGCAGTGCATTCACAGAAGCACACAAAACCCATAACAATATATATAGAGTATATGCAGTGCATTCACAGAAGCACACAAAACCCATAACAATAACAATATATATAGAGAGAGATAGAATATATGTATGCAGTGCATTCACAGAAGTGCACAAAGCCCATGACTAATATATATAAAGTGTATGTGTGTGTGTGAAATATATATATACACAATTCCTTCACAGGAGTACACAAGCCTATGACAATAATATAGAGAGAGTATATATTATACTCTCTCTATATTATTAGGAAAGAGCCTGAGGCTGTGGGGAATGGTGGGAGTTGGAGTCTCAAACCCCTGGAGGGAGGGCCTAAATTGTGAGGAACCCCATGACCATATATCTATATATATAAAGTTTATGTATGTGTGAAATATATATATACAATTCCTTCCCAGGAGCACACAAAGCCTATGACTATATAGTATCTCTATATTATTAGGAAAGGGCCTGAGGCTGTGAGGAATGGTGGGAGTTGGAGTCTCAAACCCCTGGAAGCCCATGACCATATATCCTGAGAATATAGGAGAGGTCCCTGAAACTGGGACAAACATCCAGACCTGAAACAACTACTAAACCTGGCCTAAAACAGCTATACTAAACTGCTCTGCTTGATGCTGATATCAGAAATAGATAAATGAGGTGATCTCATATTGCATTCAAAGAAGCAAACAAAGTGTATGTATGTGTGAAATATATATATACAATTCCTTCCCAGGAGCACACAAAGCCTATGACTAAATAGTGTCTCTATATTATTAGGAAAGGGCCTGAGGCTATGAGGAATGGTGGGAGTTGGAGTCCAAAAACCCTGGAGGGAGGGCCTAAATTGGCCCAGGCCTGTTGGAGGCAAGTAGCTCAATGAGGCCTTGGGAGGAGCGCACAAAGCCTGAGGCAAGGACGAGAAGAAGACGGAGAGAAGGGAAGCAATCCCCCACCGCGCCGGCCCAGCTGGGCAAGCCGGGGCATGCCGGCCTTGTGAGGGAGAGAGAGAGAGAACAGGCCTTTGGCCTCCTCCTCCTCCCCTCCCGACCCCGCCAGGAAGCCCCGTAGGCGACCCTTCGACGACGACGACAACAACAACAAAACGGAGAGAGGGGTTTGGGGAAGGAGAAGGGAAGGCGGGCCGGCCGAAGCGCCGGGAAGGGGAGTGAGGGCCTTACCGCCTTCGGGAGGGGGCGCCAACCCGGGGCCTCTGCCCCCTCCTTCACGACGCGCTCTCTGGGGGGGGAGCGGGGCGACCCGGAAGTTCTCCCTCCCTCCCTCCGGACACGCCCTGAGCCAGGCTGCGGCCTATCGGGAAGGCGCCAGCGGGGCCGCGGGGCCGTCACAACGCCACTTCCGGGTTCCCGCCGCCACGCCCGCTCCTTAGCAACCGCGTTCGGTTGCTAAGCGGAAGTGGGCCAGGCTAGGCCACAAGGAAGGGAGGGGGGAAGGGAGAGGGAGCCACTCTCAACACTAGGTTCTTGTGGGTTTTTTCGGGCTATAGGGCCATGTTCGAGGAGGAGCTGAGGAGCCTTCTAATCAAGGTGAAAGAAGAAAGCGCAAAAGCTGGGTTGCAGCTAAACATAAGAAAAACCAAGATCATGGCAACAAGAATGATTGACAACTGGGAAATAGAGGGAGAAAATGTGGAGGCCGTGACAGACTTTGTATTTCTAGGCGCAAAGATTACTGCAGATGCAGATTGTGGCCAGGAAATCAGAAGACGCTTACTTCTTCGGAGGAGAGCAATGTCCAGTCTCGATAAAATAGTAAAGAGTAGAGACATCAGACTGGCAACAAAGATCCGCCTAGTCAAAGCCATGGTATTCCCTGTAGTCACCTACGGATGTGAGAGCTGGACCTTAGGGAAGGCTGAGCGAAGGAAGAGAGATGCTTTTGAGCTGTGGTGTTGGAGGAAAGTTCTGAGAGTGCCTTGGACTGCGAGAAGATCCAACCAGTCCATCCTCCAGGAAATAAAGCCCGACTGCTCATTGGAGGGAAGGATACTAGAGACCAAGTTGAAGTACTTTGGCCACATCATGAGGAGACAGCAAAGCCTAGAGAAGACAATGATGCTGGGGAAAGTGGAAGGCAAAAGCAAGAAGGGCCGACCAAGGCCAAGATGAATGGATGGCATCCTTGAAGTGACTGGAATGACCTTGAAGGAGCTGGGAGTGGTGACGGCCGACAGGGAGCTCTGGCGTGGGCTGGTCCATGAGGTCACGAAGAGTCGGAGACAACTGAACGAATGAACAACAACAAAAAGGGCCGTGTTCTAGAGGCATTTCTCCTGACATTTCGCCTGCATCTATGGCAAGCATCCTCAGAGGTAGTGAGGTCTGTTGGAAATAGGAAAATGGGTTTATATATCTGTGGAATGACTGGGGTGGGGCAAGGAGCTCTCTGCTGAAGCTAGGTGTGAATGTTTCAGCTGACCACCTTCATTAGCATTTGAAGGCCTGGCTGAGCCTGGGAAAATGTTCTGTTGAGAGGCGTTAAGATGTGCCTGGTTGTTGAGAGGTGTTAAGATGTGCCTCAGAGGTAGTGAAGTCTGTTGGAAATAGGAAAATGGGTTTATATATCTGTGGAATGACTGGGGTGGGGCAAAGAGCTCTTCTCTGCTGGAGCTAGTTGTGAATGTTTCAGCTGACCACCTTCATTAGCATTTGAAGGCCTGGCTGAGCCTGGGAAAATGTTCTGTTGAGAGGTGTTAAGATGTGCCTGGTTGTTTCCTCTCTGCTGTTTTGCTGTAGTAATTTTAGTTTTTTAATACTGGTAGGTAGATTTTGTTCATTTTCATGGTCTCCTCCTTTCTGTTGAAATTGTCCACATGCTTCTTGTGGATTTCAATGGCTTCTCTGTGTAGTCTGACATGGTGGTTGTTGGAGTGGTCCAGCATTTCTGTGTTCTCAAATAATATCTCACACCTAGCTTCAGCAGAGAGCTCTTTGCCCCACCCCAGTCATTCCACAGATATATAAACCCATTTTCCTATTTCCAACAGACCTCACTACCTCTGAGGATGCTTGCCATAGATGCAGGCGAAACATCAGGAGAAATGACCCCTAGAACATGGCCCTATCGCCCGAAAAAACCTACAAGAACTTAGTGATTCCAGCCATGAAAGCCTTCGACAATACACTCTAAACACCTTTGCAGAAGCAGACGAGAAGCTCCACCTGTCATTGAACATCGAGAAAACCAAAGTGCTCTTCCAGCAGTCACCAGCCAATCCCTCTCCAATGCCAGAAACACAGCTTAATGGTGGGACATTAGAAAATGTGGACCATTTCTGCTCCCTTGGCAGCCACTTCTCCATAAAAGTCAACATCGACACTGAAATACAACACCGCCTGAGCTCTGCGGGTGCAGCATTCTTCTGAATCAGACATGTAGCCGGGGAGGGGGGGGGGCTTGAGGGGCTTGCCCCCCCCCCCCGAAATTGGTGGTTCGCAAGAAGGCCTTACTGGTGCATTATTTAAACTGTTATGTTTATTCATATCATGATCTGATCACCATGCTCAATATATCCCATATGCATGGGGGTATTGGGGTAACAATACAAAAGGTTTGCTAGGCTACACCTTCTTTCACTCAGACTCAGCCCCCCCCCCCCCCCCAAATCAAAATCCTGGCTACAGGCCTGTTCCGAATGTAGGGGCCAGTTTAGGTATTTCAGTTCATCTTGGAGGAGGTGGTGCTACTTCATAACTATCATTTTGCTACTGTTCTGAATTGTAATGTAAACATCTGATATGCGGGATGTATTTTCATTTACTGGACCAATTTGGCACAAATACCCGATATGACCAAATTTGAATACTCATGTGGTTGGGGTTATTGATTTGGTCATTTGGAAGTTGTAGTTGCTGGCATTGATAGTTCACCTACAATTAAAGAGCATTTGGAAATCCATTGGATGGAATTGAACCAAACTTGGCTACACAGAACTCCCATGACCAACAGAAAATACTGGAAGGGTTTTGTGGGCACCGACCTTGAGTTTTGGAGTTGTAGTTTATCTATACCCAGAGAGCACTGTGGACTCAAACAATGATGACCAAATTTGGCATGAATACTCAGTATGCCCAAATGTGAATACTGGCGAAGTTTGACGAATGCAAGACTGGGGTGAAAATGGCTGGAAGAAACATCAACAACCTTATTATTGTCGAAGGCTTTCATGGCTGGAATCACTCAGTTCTTGTGGGTTTTTTCGGGCTATATGGCCATGTTCTAGAGGCATTTCTCCTGAAGTTTTGCCTGCATCTATGGAAAGCATCCTCAGAGGTGAGGTCTCCGAGGATGCTTGCCATAGATGCAGGCGAAACGTCAGGAGAAATGCCTCTAGAACATGACCATATAGCCCGAAAAAACCCACAAGAACTGAACCTTATTATTATTAACTTTATTTATACCCCGCTAACATCTCCCGAAGGACTTGGTGCGGCTTACAAAAGGCCAAGGCCCTCAATAAAACAACAGCATAACAAATACAACAATAACACTCAGATATGCAGATGATATCACTTTGATGGCCGAAAACAAGGAGGAGCTGAGGAGCCTTCTAATCAAGGTGAAAGAAGAAAGCGCAAAAGCTGGGTTGCAGCTAAACATCAAAAAAACCAAGATTATGGCAACAAGAATGACTGACAACTAGGAAATAGAGGGAGAAAACATGGAGGCCGTGAAGACTTTGTATTTCTGGGTGCAAAGATTACTGCAGACGCAGAGTGCAGCCAGGAAATCAGGAGACGTTTACTTCTTGGGAGGAGAGCAATGTCCAATCTCGATCAAATAGTGAAGAGTAGAGACATCACACCGGCAACGAAGATCCGCATTGTTAAAGCAATGGCATTCCCCATAGTGACCTACGGATGTGAGACCTGGACCATAGGGAAGGCTGAGCAAAGGAAAAGAGATGCTTTTGAACTGTGGTGCTGGAGGAAAGCTCTGAGAGTGCCTTGGACCACCAGAAGATCAAACCAGTCCGTACTTCAGGAAATAAAGCCCGAATGCTCATTGGTGGGAAGGAGATGAGAGGTCAAGATGAAGTCCTTTGGCCACATCATGAGAAGAAAGGAAAGCTTAGAGAAGACAATTACGCTGGGGAAATGGAAGGAAAAAGGAAGAGGGGTCGACCCAGGGCAAGATGGAAGGATGGGATCCTTGAAGTGACTGGATTGACCTTGAAGGAGCTGGGGGTGGTGACGGCTGACGGGGAGTTCTGGTGTGGGATGGTCCATGTCACAGAGTCGGAAACGACTGAACAAACGAACAACACATATAACAGAGCAATATAATAAAAACAGTAATAAAAACATTCATTAAAACAGTAAAAAACAGTATTAACAGCTGTATCACCATTCCAGTCAATTCCATGTCCAAGTGCTGTGTCTGTTGTCCAAAAGCCTGGTCCCAGGACCACAACTTCAATTTCTTCCTAAATGACTGGAGGGACAGAGCCAATCTTACCTCGTTGGAACAAGTTCCACAGATGAGGGGGCCACAGCTGAGAAGGCCCTGTCTCTCGTCCCCGCCAGACTTATTTGCGATGCTGGAGGGAGTGAGAGCAGGGACTCCCTGGATGATCTTAAACTGCGAGGCGGGGTGTAGAGGGAGATGCGTTGGGACAAGTAAGCTGGGCCAGAACTGTATAAAATTCCATTTATGAAACAAATAAATATTGCGCTTGTTGGAAGTCTACCTCATACTGCTCAAGTCTGCAGCCCTCAATAAGGAACAGTTAGCATTAGGCTAGCTGAGGGATTCCCCAAATCCTGAATGTCTGTAAATACAGGGTTAGTCAAAATGAATAGGCCAATAAGAAAATTAATTTTAGACGAATGTATGTTTATTGTAACCAAACTACAGCTACGTATCGACAGATAAATTATCAAAGTTTTGTCTCACCTTCAGAGATGTTCGATATGGGCGCCCCGTGTGACACGGCAGACGTCCAAGCGATAGTCCAGTTCATTCCACATCCGTTGCAGCACATCCGACGTAATGGCATCGAATGCAGCACATATGCGCTGTTTTAAGTCGTCCAAGGTCAGCGGTAATGGAGGTCGGAACTGTTTGCCCGTCTCCTCAAATTGCTTTACCCACCTCGCAATGGAATGTCGATGAGGTGGTTCCTTGCCATACTTGGCTCGAAATTCTCGCTGGACCGTAATTACTGACATTGTTTTAGCAAATGTCATCACACAAAACGCCTTCTCTTTGCCTGATTCCGCCATTTTGAAAACAGCGACTCCTAGCGACGCCTAGCGGCATTAACGTACATGTGTGTTGCTCAAAAAAAACTTTGATAGTTTATCTGTCGCTACGTAGCTGTGGTTTGGTTACAGTAAACATACATTCGGCTACAATTAATTTTCTTATTGGCCTATTCATTTTGACTAACCCTGTATATCTATTTGTTGTCTCTCTGGTCCCTTCCACATAACTGAATAAAATTATCTGCTTTGAACTGGAATATATGGCAGTGTCGACTCAGATAAATGTTAAGAATGGAAATTATTCTATAATCTTTTGGTAGGTTAATTCATTACGACTTGGGTTAATCGATTGACAACTCCTGTGACAGGTGATTGAATCAAGACCTGAATCATGACTTGAATCCAAATTCTTATATTCCATCACCACATTAAGTTGAATTGATCCTGTTTAATTGCTACTATACGTTTCTATCCACCTTATTGACCACCCTATCCTTTAACTAATTTCGCATATTGGCCCCCTCTCCCCTGCCAAAAATGAGTCTGTTGTTGCTTCTGATGTTTGTTTTATTGTTTATGCTGTTTTTATGCTATTTTATTATGTTACTAGCCGTCCCCTACCACGCATTGCTGTGGCCGGATCTGGTGATCTGCAAAATAATGAGATAGTGTTGGTTTCTAATACATGTAATTTCTTTATGCTTGTGAGTAAACAGTATTTCTTGTTGTTGCTTTGTCAGTGTTGATGTGGAGATTGTCTGGTTTGCCTACTCTGGGATATACAACATATAATTGTCTTTTAGGGGTCCTTTTTCAAATCTATGATATGATCTGTGTGTGTGTGTGTGAATCATATATATATAGATCTATAGCTGGATGGCTCTTTGTCAGGAGGGTTGCAGTGAATCTTACCTAGTAGGCCGAAAAGGAACCCTGGATAACAGTATGGCAACCTCCATTTTGAGAGTGTAAGCCAGGAAAGCAGTCATCTTGAGTGAGGATAGCTGGAAGATGGGAAGGGTTTGAGGTCTTCTGGGATTGGCTAGAGCAAGTGGGAGGAGCCAAGCCTTAGGAGGGAAAAGATTTCAGCTTCTGTGAAGTTGAGAACTGGGAGCTGATGGGTGAAGAAGTGTTTTTGAAACTAGGTTTTCAGGGAGAGAGTGTCTGTGAGACGGGTTGATTAGCTGACAGGAGAAAGGCCAAACAGCAACCTGATTTCTTGTGGGAGATAGCACAAGAGATTAGCTCTCTAGACTGAGTTAGTGAGCAGCAATAACTCTGAGAAGAGTTAGCTGATAACTTAGGGGACTACCTAGGATAGGTTAGTCAGAAACTCATTACTATTTCTCTGAAGTAGAGTGAGGGATTTTTGTTACTAGCAGCTAGATCTGTTTTATTAGCTCTGTATGTAACTAAGTGAAGAAACTTATTCTAGCAACCATCAAGCTAAAGAACTTTTGTAACAAGCGTTTTGTGCCTCTCAGAAGTAGTTAGTTGTCTGTGTTTATAAATAAATCTTTTTCTATTTAACTTTCAAAAAGGTCTCTATCATTCCTCAATCTATCATTAATCCTTGGTGGTAGTTCCAGTAACTTTAACATCCTGATACTACAGAAAGGCTTCTTATCCAAATAGTCATTCTGGGAGCTAGGGGAAGAGCAGTGTTGGCAGAAGTGGGAAAAGGTTACCTCAGAAACTCATTTCAGAAATCCTAAGGAAACTTGGGTTGGTAGCAGCTTTAAACCAAAAGAATAAAAGACAAGTAGAGTTCATTCTACCATTACACATACCTATTTACATCTCGCTACCAAATTGGAGGCACGGGGGTAGGATTCGTGACAAAAAAGGGAATCTTTGGGGGAAGAACCATCCTGCCCAGACCCATTATCAATAAGCCTCCAGCCTCGCGTCACTGGGTGTGATATCACATACATTCCTTTATAGTGGTGTCCAGCGGCGTGATATTTGGTGATATATTATATAGGGATCAGTTATAAGGGTGTTGCTTATGTTTTCTTGCCCTGGTGAAGGGAGTTGAACTGGATGGTGAAGTATTTTCTGTTCGCTATAGAGGTTCTGTGTGGGAAGTTTGCCCCAATTCTGTCATTTGTGGGGTTCAGAATGCTCTTTGATTGTAGGTGAACTATAAATCCCGGTATCTACAACTCCCAAATGTCAAGGTCTGTTTCCCCCAAATTCCATCTGTGTTCATATTTAGGCATATTGAGTATCCATGCCAAGTTTGGTCCAGATCTATCATTGAGTCCACAGTGCTCTCTGGATGTAGGTGAACTACAACTCCAAAATTCAAGGTCAATGCTCACTAAACCCTTCTAGTATTTTCTGTTGATCATGGGAGTTCTGTGTGCCAAGTTTGGTTCAATTCCATTGTTGGTGGAGTTCAGAATGTTCTTTGATTGTAGGTGAACTATAAATTCCAGCAACTACAACTCCCAAATGACAAAATCAATTTTTTATGAGTGATGGTCACTTCTTGGGGTAGTAGGTGTCGAATTTGGTGTCAATTCATCCAGTGGTTTTTGAGTTATATTAATCCCACAAATGAACATTACATTTTTATTTGTATAGATTGTTCTGTCTTTAATTGTATGTTGCTTTGGGCTTGGCCCCATGTAAGCCGCCCCAAATCCCCTCGGGGAGATGGAGGCGAGGGAGAAAAATAAAGTTCTTCTTCTTACAAAGAAATCATCTTGATCTTACATTTAGTGACCAAAAGAGAAAAACAGATGTTAATAATACAAATATTTTTTACAAAAAGTTTATTAACAGTCATATGGCACAAGTATTTCATAAGTGCATAAAGAAGCAAACAGCATTTAGCATAATTTCCCTATCTACCAAGCAATGCGTTGCTTATCGGTACCTAAACGCCCAGGAAATATTGATTTCCATTCACTTAATGGCTATTCAAGTTTTAGGTCATTTTAGTAAACAAAACAGCCTAGGAGGTCTTTATAAAGCCTTTACTCAAAACAAATTCAGAATATATATATACATAAGTGTACCATTGTCATTATAAGAGCATGCCAAGATCTGCCAGCAGAAGAGGTGAGCCTAAGTAAGTTTTGGTCATCTTCTGTGGGATCCACATAGGGAAGCAGGGGACAAACCCTGAAAAGGAAAGAAAATCATATGGAAGTCAGTATCCCAAATCCAAAATTGTGCTGGCATTGCAGCATTGTAATACAAAGACTCTCTTTCCCTTTGCTTGCAATCCTTGGAGCTGCTCAAAATGCAAATCTAAATTATTATAGAATTTCAAAGCAGATTTGGGGGGGGGGGGGGGGAGTACCACTAATAATAATAATAATAATAATAATAATAATAATAATAACTTTATTTGTACCCCGGTACCATCTCCCCAAGGGACTCGGCACGGCTTACATGAGTCCAAGCCCAAAATACATCAAACAAAACATCAATAACACAACATTAAAAAAACAATCAATAAAATACAAATCATATACATCATACAAAGGGCTAGGGGCCGTGGGTTAAACTGCTAAGCTGACAGGATGGTTGGTGGTTTGAATCCCCAGGATGGGGGGGGGGGGTGAGATCCCATTGTTAGCCCCAGCTTCTGCCAACCTAGCTGTTCGAAAACATCCAAATTTGAATAGATCAATATCCTTATTCTCACTGCCAAGGAACTGGTGGATATTGACATCACATCATTATGTGACACAGTGAAGGATCCCGCTGGTTGCGCAGCAAGTTAAACCGCTGAGCTGCTGAATTTGCTGACCAAAAGGTTGGTGGCTCGAATCCGGGGAATGGGGTGAGTTCCCGCTGTTAGCCCCAGCTTCTGCCAACCTAGCAGTTCGAAAACATCCTAATGTGAATAGATCAATAGGTACTGCTTCGGCGGGAAAGTAACAGTGCTCCATTCAGTGATGCTGGCCATATGACCTTGGAGGCGCCTATGGACAACACCGGATCTTTGGCTTAGAAATGGAGATAAGCACCACTCCCTAGAGTCGGACTCGGGTAGACTTAATTTCAAGGGGAAACCTTTACCTTTTTACAAAGGGCTACATAACAAACTCTCACACACCTCTGTTTGCTTCTACTACTTGGCCAGAAACGGTTCCTGTCCCCTAGTTTCAGTTTCTAGATGATGATAGTAACAAATTTCTTACCCTCCTCTCCTCACAGTTAAAACACAGATAAGATATAATATTAGAAGGCATATAGTATATTAAAATATCAAAGACGAATACTAATAAAATGTAGGAATAAGACATATAACTCAAAAAGGTCGGTTTACGGAGAAGAACGTTACCTGTGACTCCTGATACATTTTACCAAAAGTTCATTCTATATTCAATGCCATTTTTGTGACTTCTGACTTTTATCAAGACGGATGGACAATTACATATAGGCTCAAAAGCCAAATCTGAAGCAGTTCTGCCAGTCTTTAGGCCTGAATTTCAGCGATTGTTAGAAAATAAAGCATGTTACGCTGCTACAGGGTTATTAGGGTGGTTAACCTAATGGCCTGTGTTTCTTACTTTCAACTACTTGTTCCTATTCCGCTGCACCCAGGTTGTTCATCGTCCAAAATGTGATTTTCCTTCTCCGAGTGCTTTGAGGATTGAGTAAAGAATTCGCCTATTCCTTTTTGCCATGGTGGTGTTGGCCTCACACAGACTGGATTGCCACCAGCATATTTGTTCTCCCCTATAGAATGGAATTAAGAACACATCAATAGAAAAACCCACAAAAACAGTTAAAGCGTCCCACTTATATATATGTTTATATATATATGTGTGTGTGTGTGTATGTATATACACACACACACACACACACTAGCTGTACCTGCCACGCGTTACTATTGCAAACCTTCCCTCCCACTTTCTCCTCCTTTCTTTCTCTCCTTCCTTCCCTTCCTCTTTCCTTCCTTCCCTCTTTTTCTTCCTTCCTTCTCTACCTGTTTCTTTTCTCACTTCCTTTGCTCTTTGGTTCCATCCTTCCTTGGCTCTTTCCTTCCTTCATTCCTTCTCTCCTTCCTCTTTCACTTTTTTATTTCCTTCTCTACCTTTTTTTCTTTCCTTCTCTCCTTCTTTCTCTCCCTCCTTCCTTCTTTCTTTTCTTTCTCTCCTTCCCTCCTTCTTTCCCTCTTTCTCTCCCTCCTCTCCCACCTTCTCTCCTTCCTTCCTTCTCTACCTTTCTTTCCTTCCCTCTTTCTCTCCTTCCTTCCTTCTATCTTTCTTTCTTTCTCTCCTTCCTTCTCTACTCTTTCTTTCCTTCTTTCTCTCCTTCCTTCCCTCTTTCTGTGTATGTGTTTTGTGTGCATATATGCATATATGTGTGTGTGTGATTTTGCACATGCGTTGTGATTTTTTGGGTGTTTTTAAGTCCCTTCTGCTGTGTTTTTCAGTGTTTTTATGAATGATGGACACTTGTTGGCCTGATAGGTGTCTTGTGTCCAAATTTGGTGTCAATTTGTCCAGTGGTTTATGAGTTATGCTAATCCTACAAATGAACATTACATTTTTATTTATATAGATTAAGCGTATGAGATATTGCATGTGTTCAGAATATAGGGGCACACGTGTTGGCTATCAAACAAAATCCCAGAAAAGCCACTTTAGGGAGAAACAAGCAGGGTTTTTCCACACCTTCCTACCTCTAAATTGAGAGAGACGATAGTGAGAGCTCCCTGCCACACACTCTATTTTTACAAGAGCAAGTCTTGCTTTAAGAATACAGTTCTATTTAAATATAACCAGAAACAAATGTCATGGTGTTTATTACTGCAGCTGACTTATGGCAGGACAGTGGCAAGATCTCACAAAATAAGCTGTCGCATGCCTGTAATGTTCATAATTTGAAAGAAACTTGCCTTGTGTTTGTTTTTTGTTTTTTACTTTGGTTCTTATTGTTTCTTTCTATATCTGATTTTCTGTGATTTAAATAAAGATTAAAATAAAGAAATAATTATAAGGAGATGGGGAAGGAAATCTTTGGCCTTCCAAAAATTTGGATTTTAATTCCCATAATCCCTAGTTATACTCAAGTATAAGCCAACCCAAATATAAGACGAGGCACACAATGTAACCACAAAAAACTGGGAAAACGTATTGACTCGAATATAAGCCAAGGGTGGGAAATGCAGCATCAACTGGTGAATTTCAAAATAAAAATAGACACCAATAATATTACATAGTTAAATGTTTTTAGAATATTTACATAAAACCATAATTTAAGGTAAGCCTGTCTAACTCTGATTAAACCATTATTCTAATCTTCTTCAATGTAAATGTGCTTACGTATCCTTCCAATAATAATAGAGTAAAATAATGTATATGTAATAACAGAGTAAAATAATAAATAACAAAAAGAGAAAAAATAATGGATGTAATAATAGAGTAAAATAATAATAGAGTAAAATAATAAATTAGTAAATAAAATAGTAAAATAATAATAAACTCTTCCTCCTATTGTTCATTTCTCAGTTGCCCTTGAGGCCGCTTGGGATAAAAACATAACAGTAAAGTTTTTGGATTTTCACCTGGGCTTTCCCAACTGAATTTTGAGTATGCCAAGTTAAGTCAGATGTTAATGTCTCCTCCAGATTTTGTAAAAATGTATCCATTTTATATACAAGTAGTGCAAAAAATAAGCAATGGGTAACTTAGTTTTTCAATATAGATTACTGACATGTTTGAATATTTAACAAATATTTATCATTTGTAGCATGCTTTGTGAAAGAGTGTAGCTCAACAGACACAGTCACAGAATCATAAAAGTTAGAAGAGATCTTGTGGGCCATCCAGTCCAACCCCCTCCCAAGAAGCAGGAAAATCGCATATAGATTAGTGTGGACTTACTCCTTGACTTTTGCATAGTTGATAGCAACAACTATTAAACCTAAATAATAAGATCTATTTTATGTGTGCTTGTGTGCACATTTATGCCCAGAATTGTTGTTTGTCACCTAATTTAACTGTTCAATTGGTGCTCCAGTCATGCCGGCCACAAGATTCTGGAAGTGTCTACAGACAACGCCGGCTCTTCAGCTAAGAAATGGAGAGGAGCACTGTAACGATTCTAGAAGATGCCACTAATTTGTGATGAGGCCACCCATTTGTAAAAGAGCCACCACTCTGTAAAGGCTTATTAAATTGATAGCGTAGCTTATAGCTAATAATATTGATTTGGTCTTTCTTCTGTGTAGCGTTACTTAACTTAGAAAGCAAATGTAACAGGGACAAGGCTTTAGGAAAAACAGTAACAAGTTTATTGAAATGTAGAAGAAGCGTGATGGATTCAATGTTTCCTACATATCTTCAAAAATTACATTTATAACTCTTCTTAAACAACTCTAGAAAGGACTCTCCCTTTCACTAAACAGGTTTCCAACTTATTTTTCTTCAAATTGTGTTTCTTCCCTTAATAGATTACTTCAGTTACAAGCTTATTCTTTCTTTGTGATGTTTCTGTTGCAATAGAGATCCTTACTGGGTTTCTCTCACCCTTTCTCTCATTCATTAACTATTAATACAGCGTTTCTCAACCTGGAGGTCGGGAGCCCTGGGGGGCCCACAAGGGGGTGTTAGAGGGGTCACCAAAGACCATCAGGAAACACAGTATTTTATGTTGCGGGTTCTGTGTGGTACGTTTGGCCCATTCTATCGTTGGTGGGGATCAGAAATGCTCTTTGATTGTTGGTGAACTATAAATTCCAGCAACTACAACTCTCACTCGTCAAGGTCTGTTTCCCCCCAAACTCCACCAGAGTTCACATTTGGGCATATAGAGTTTTCATGCCAAGTTTGGTCCAGGTCCGTCACTGTTTGAGTACACAGTGCTCTCTGGATGAAGGTGAACTACAACTCCAAAACTTAAGGTCAATGCCCACCAAACCCTTCCAGTATTTTCTGTTGGTCATGGGAATACTGTGTGCCAAGACTGGTTCAATTCCACTGATGGTGGAGTTCAGAATGCTCTTTGACTGTAGGTGAACTATAAATCCCAGCAACTACAACTCCCAAATGACAATATCAATCCTTCCTCCAACCCCACAAGTATTCACATTTGGGCATATCAGGTATTTGCGCCAAATCCTAATACTACAACTCCCAAATGACAAAAACAACCCCCTCCCCAAGCCCACCAGTATTCAAATCTGGGCATTTGTGCCAAATTTGGTCCAGTGAATGAAAATACATCCTGCAAATCAGATATTTACATGATGATTCATAACAGTAGCAAAATTACAGTTATGAAATAGCAACAAAAATAATTTCATGGTTGGGGGTCACTACAACATAAGGAACCATGTAAAGTGGTCGCAGCATTAGGAAGGTTGAGAACCACTGTATTAATATAATTAAGTCAACTCAACTTATTTAAACTACTCAGGCTAAAAGCCAAAACCTTACTAATTCTCACTACTATAGAATCAGCCTTTGCCTGTAGTTTTTAAACTACGGATTGCCTTCCTGGTTCTCACTACTCAACAGAACCAGCCACTCCTGCAGTTCACAGACTATAGACTAACTGTTTTAAAATGGCTGCCCTGCCAAGTGGCAGTTGGCTCCGCCCCTGTTTCCATGGTAACCCAGCTCAACATGAGCTGAGCTGGCTATCATCCCCCTTTGTTATGCAACTTAAATACTTACCCTTTAAAACGTCTATCTATAATTATACATAACTGCAAGTTAAAAATTTACACTTCACCACAAGCACCAACCCCAGAGTTAGAAACGACTAGACTCAATGTCATGGGGAATCTTTATCTTTAAGAGTGTTCAATGTAGCCTACAAAATACACGGTCAACATAACAGAAATATTAATATAAAAGATGCAGCATAGCATGTGTAAAATGTAGTGGATTAAAAATGTGCAAACCAGCAGCGGAAGTAAAGGCTTTCACACAATGCAGGAAAGACTGTAAAGAAGGCATCCCATGAGCCCCAATTGAGGAAAGCATTTATAAATGAGAAGCTGTCCGTGAAAATGACTTTTTCCACTTTTGGAGGTATAGATTTGAACAGGCATTTGTGTTGCACAACTACTGGGGACAGAGTATTTACCTTTCCTTTTTTCTAAATTGGGTTGGAAGCCGTTCTGAGTCCCTCCATGGAGGTCGAAAAGGACGAGATAGAAATGTTTTAAATAAATAATAAATAAAAAAGCAATAACAATAACAGAGTAAAATAATAAATAACTTTGGCTTGAGTATAAGCCAAGGGGGGCTTTTTCAGACTAAAAAGGGCTGAAAAATTTGGCTTATACTCAAGTATATATGGTAGTGTTGCTCGTTGAAGAGTCTGGGAGCAGAAGGCTCTAATGGAGGCCAATTACATGTTATCTTACAAGTATTAAATGACTCATACTCCAACCGTAAGCCAATAAAGAACCAGTCCTACCAACCCACACTTACCTTTCCGTGAGGGAGGAGATGATGTTAAATTGGCACTTCCAGAGCCAAGTACCTTCCGTGGAGCCCTTGCAGCAACCACTGCCGTTAAAAGAAGGAAACCATTAAAGTCTCATACAATGGGGATACAAACATCAATTATTTCTTCAAACAATAGTATTTAATTTGTGAAACTTTTCAAAAACAATACAGTTTTAAATTAAAGGTAAAGGTTTCCCCTGACATTAAGTCTAGTTGCATCCATTTCTAAGCGGAAGAGCCAGCATTGTCTGTAGACACCTCCAAGGCCGGATCCCCTGTCCTTGATAGATTACTTGGCTCTCTCACCCAGTGTTTTATATGTTAATGTTTCGCAATTCGCCCTGCCCACTGTGATCAATTTTCTGTGTTTCAATGTTCTGACTTTATATTGTTTGTTCTATTTATTTATATTGGTTTTTGTATTTTATTTTTTATTTTCTGTTGTGTTCTTGTGTTATATTGTTTTACTGTCTTGCTGGGCTTGGCATCATGTAAGCCGCCCTGAGTCCCCTTGGGAGATGGTGGTGGGGTATAAATAAAGTATTATTATTATTATTATTATTATTATTATTACTGCATGGAGCGCAGTTGCCTTCCTGCCGAAGTGCTATCTATTGATCTACTCACATTTGGATGTTTTCAAACTGCTAGGTTGACAGGATCTGGGCTAACGATAGGACCTCAGGCCGCTCCCCGAATTCAAATTGCCAATCATTTGGTCAGCAATTTCAGCAGCTCAGCGATTTAACCCACTGCACCACCAGGGAGATATAGTTTTAAATTATAACTAAACTAATTTCAACTAACTTTACCATTTATAATCTTGTTTATATTCATAGTAGTGTAACAACTTAAGTGCTTGAAGGGGAAAAGGAAGGGGCCTGAGGCTGTTAGGAATGGTGGGAGTCGAAGTCCAAAACACTCAGAGGGCCCAAATTGATCTATTTCTTCCTTAGGGAGAATTTAATCTATGCTGACGATCGTGCCATCACCACTTAAGTGGATGAGGGGAAAAAGGAAAGGGCCCGAGGCTGTTAGGAATTGTGGGAGTTGGAGTCCAAAGCACTTGAAGGGGCCAAGTTGGCCCAGGCCTGACTTATAGCATTATTAGCTAACCAAAATATGAAAAGTAGCCACTTTCGAAGCTTCTTAACCAAGCAAAAAGTATTTTAAAAACACAGAATTATGGTGTTGGAGGTCTATAATTCACATCATTTATCGATTGCTTTGGAAACATTTTGGTGAGGATATTATTACAAAAATATATTTTTTCCTTCCTGGGAGTTGTAGTTTGGTGTGAAACCAACACTCTGTAACAAGACAAGGCTAAAAACTCAGCAACACAACTCTCTTGTAAGAAGGGGCCTGAGTCTGTTAGGAATGGTGGGAGTTGAAGTCCAAAGCACTTGGAGGGCCCAAGTTGGCCCAGGCCTGACTTATAGCATTATTGGCTAACCAAAATATGAAAAGCAGGCACTTTCAAAGCTTCTTAATCAAGCGAAAAATATTTTAGAAACACAGGGAATGATGTTGTTGGAGGTCTACAATTCACATCAGTTATCAATTGCTTTGGAGACATTTTGGCGAGAATATTATTATGAAAATATAGTTTTTCCTTCATGGGAGTTGTTGTGGAACCAGCACTCTTTAACCAACGTCTACAGTTCACATCAGTTATTGATTGGTTTGGAGGCATTTTGGTGAGAATATTATTACATACATACATACATACATTACATACATACATATATTCCTTCCTGGGAGCTGTAGTTTGGTGTGGAACCAGCACTCTTTAACCAAAGTCCACAACACATCAGATATCGATTGGTTTGGAGGCATTATGGTGAGAATATTATTATGAAAATATCTTTTTTCCCTCCTGGGAGTTGTAGTTTAGTGTGGAACCAGCACTCTTTAACCAACGTCTACAATTCACATCAGTTATCGATTGGTTTGGAAACATTTTGGAAAGAATATTTTTACGAAAAGATATTTTTTCCTTCCTGGGAGTTGTAGTTTGTTGTGGAACCAGCACTCTTTAACCAAAGTCTACAATTCACATCCATTAACGATTGGAGGCATTTTGGTGAGATTATTACGAAAATATAGTTTTTTCCTTCCTGGGAGTTGTAGTTTGGTGTGGAACCAGAACTCTTTAGCCAAAGTCTACAATTCACATCAGTTATCGATTGGTTTGGAGGCATTTTTTTGTGAGAATATTATTATGAAAATATATTTTTCCTTCCTGGGAGTTATAGTTTGGTGTGGAACCAGCACTCTTTAAGCAAAGTCTAAAATTCACATCAGTTATCGATTGGTTTGGAGACATTTTGGTGGGAATATTATTACAAATATATATATATTCCTTCCTGGGAGTTGTAGTTTGGTGTGGAACCAGCACTCTTTAACCAGACAAGGCTCAAAACTCTGCAACACTCTTTCAGCCTCAGAGGAAGGCAAAATCACCTCCTTTCTACCCAGAAAACACAGCAATAGGGCAACCGACTTAAAATTGCTTCTACACCGCAGAATTAAAGCGGCTTGACATCGCTTTAATTGCGATGGAATTGTACAAGTTTCAGTTTTATGGGAACTTTACCTTTTTTTGCCAAATACTGCTGGGGTCTCGCCAAACTACAACTCCCAAAGTCCTATAGCCTTGAGCCAGGGCAGGTAAAGCGGAATCAACCCGCATTAAATGTCCCAGTGTAGATGCACCACCACAGCAACACACAGACACTCCCCCACACACAAGATATGTGTCTCTTTCTTGCCTTTCCGGTAAGCCCCGCCGGTTCCTCCGCAGTCCGCCTTGGTCCGCACCATCTCCGCCAAGACAACCCTTCCGACCTCGAGGAGGACTTTTTAAAAACTGACCCGCAACTTTGTAGACCCGTTCCCGCGCGCGCGCCACGCTCCCATTGGCCCGGCCGGAAATTGCGGCCGACCAATCACAAACGGGCCCGTCTGATTCCGCCGTTCATCACTCTCCTCCCGCAGCTCTTCTCCTCGCTGATTGGTTCCCCAGCAGAATAGTGAATAAACTCACGTTCAAGGCCAAAGCGAGAACCAAGTTAGGGTGCAGCTACACTGCAGAACTCAATGAGTTTGGCATCACTTGAAATGCCTTGGCTCAATGCTATCTATGGGAGTCCTAGTTGTTGATGGGAAGCTTCCCACCAGAGTGGAAATAATCTCTCGGATAGATGGCAAGCTATTTAACGTCAGCAGACTGAAAGGCAAAATCAAGTTTACAACAACATCTGTTATAGAACTCCAGTAGAAGGGACAGAGAGTTTCATCTATGCTGATGATCGTGCCATCACCACCCAAGCAGGGAGCTTTGAGATGGTTGAACAGAAGCTCTCCGAAGCATACTGGAGTTCTGTTATAGAACTCCAGTATGCTGATGACAACGTCGTCTGTGCGCATTCAGAAGAAGACCTACAAGCCACTCTAAACACCTTCCAGCTGAGGAACTAACAATATCATACGAAAGCTGACTGGCATCTGCCTCAGGGGAGCGTGCTCGCTCCACAATGACTTTTTGTATTATTGATATTGAGATTGTTGATGTTGTTGATGACGATGTTTTTGATATTGCTAGTTTGTTGTTAGATTATGTCTTGTAATTTGCACCTATCCTCTCCATGTTGTACACCGCTGTGAGTCGCCCCTGGGCTGAGAACAGCGGTCTATAAGCACAGTAAATAAATAAATAAATAAATAATAAACATCTACACAAACGACCAGCCACTGCCAGAAGGGACAGAGAGTTTCATCTATGCTGATGATCGTGCCATCACCACCCAAGCAGGGAGCTTTGAGATGGTTGAACAGAAGTTCTCCGAAGCATACTGGAGTTCTGTTATAGAACTCCATTATGCTGATGACAACATCGTCTGTGCGCATTCAGAAGAAGACCTACAAGCCACTCCAAACACCTTCCAGCTGAGGAACTTATACAAATGGTTATCCTCATATACAGAGTAGGAATAGTCCCCTAAAAGTGACTCATTTAAGATGGAATCAAGTGTTAAACAGGGATGTGTTATTGCCCCAACTTTCTTGTCCATCTTCATTGCTATGATGCTTCATCTTGTTGATGGGAAGCTTCCCACCGGAGTGGAAATCTTCTATCGGACAGACGGGAAGCTATTTAACCTCAGCAGGCTGAAAGCCAAACCCAAGGTCGCAACAACATCTGTTATAGAACTCCAGTATGCTGATGACAACGTCCTCTGTGCGCATTCAGAAGAAGACCTTCAAGCCACTCAAAACACCTTCCAGCTGAGGAACTTATACAAACGGTTATCCTCATATACAGAGTAGGAATAGTCCCCTAAAAGTGACTCATTTAAGATGGAATCAGGTGTCAAACAGGGATGTGTTGTTCCCCCAACTTTATTGTCCATCTTCATCGCTATGATACTTCACCTTGTTGACAGGAAGCTTCCCACCGGAGTGGAAATCTTCTATCGGACAGACGGCAAGCTATTTAACCTCAGCAGACTGAAAGCCAAACCCAAGGTCGCAACAACTTCTGTTATAGAGCTCCAGTATGCTGATGACAACGTCGTCTGTGCGCATTCAGAAGAAGACTACAAGCCACTCTAAACACCTTCCAGCTGAGGAACTAACAATATCATACGAAAGCTGACTGGCATCTGTCTCAGGGAAGCGTGCTCGCTCCATCCATGTTCAACATCTACACAAATGACCAGCCACTACCAGAAGGGACAGAGTTTCATCTATGCTGATGATTGTGCCATCACCGCTCAAGCAGGGAGCTTTGAGATGGTTGAACAGAAGCTCTCCGAAGCATACTGGAGTTCTGTTATAGAACTCCAGTATGCTGATGACAACGTTGTCTGTGCGCATTCAGAAGAAGACTACAAGCCACTCTAAACACCTTCCAGCTGAGGAACTAACAATATCATACGAAAGCTGACTGGCATCTGCCTCAGGGGAGCGTGCTTGCTCCATCCATGTTCAACATCTACACAAATGACCAGCCACTGCCAGAAGGGACAGAGAGTTTCATCTATGCTGATGATCGTGCCATCACCACCCAAGCAGGGAGCTTTGAGATGGTTGAACAGAAGCTCTCTGAAGCTCTAGGTGCTCTTACTGCCTATTACAGGGCAAACCAGCTGATCCCTAATCTATCTAAAACACAGACATGTGCCTTTCACCTTAAGAACAGACAAGCATCCCGAGCTATGAAGATCACCTGGGAAGGAATCCCACTGGAGCATTGGAGTGGAAATCATCTCTTGGACAGATGGCAAGCTATTTAACCTCAGCAGACTGAAAGCCAAAACCAAGGTCACAACAACATCTGTTACAGAACTCCAGTATGCTGATGACAATATTGTCTGTGCACATTCAGAAGAAGACCTACAAGCCACACCTTTGCAGAAGCATACAAGAAGCTCGGCCTGTCATTAAACATCAAAAAAACCAAAGCGCTCTTCCAGCAGTCACCAGCCAATCTCTCTCCAATGCCAGAAATAATAATAATACTTTTTTTGTCTTTAGAAACTGCAAGTCACTTCTGGTGTGAGAGAATTGGCCATCTGTAAGGACATTGCCCAGGGGATGCCCGGATGATTGGATGTTTTTATCATCCTTGTGGGAGGCTTCTCTCATGTCCCTGCATGAGGAGCTGGAGCTGATAGAGGGAGCTCATCCGCCTCTCCCCGGATTCGAACCTGTGACCTGTCGGTCTTCAGTCCTGCCGGCACAGGGGTTTAACCCACTGTGCCACCGGGGGCTCCATAATAATAATAATAACAATAATAATAATAATATAAAACTTTATTTATACCCCGCCACCATCTCCCCAAGGGACTCGAAGCGGCTTACATGAGGCCAAGCCCAACAGCACATCAAAAACAACAGCAATAAACAAAATAAACAATACAATTAATGTAACTCATAAGTAGACAATAATACACATGAGTTAAAAAACCTATGGCTCTGCCAAATGGAATAGTTAAAACTTTAAAAATAAATGCTGGACATGAGCAGAGGATGTATCTATTTGGAGGGTTTAAAATAAAAAGTAAAGAGTCAGGAGCGTACTTGAGAAACTGCAAGTCGCTTCTGGTGTGAGAAAATTGGCCGTCTGCAAGGACGTTGCCCAGGGGAGGCCCAAATATTTTGAAATGTTATCATCCTTGTGGGAGGCTTCCCTTATGTCCCCGCATGAGGAGCTGGAGCTGTCAGAAGAAGCTCCTCCATGCTGTTTCAGAAGCATTCTCTCCTGATGTTTTGCCTACATCTATGGATCTATTGCCGGCATCCTCAGAAGTTGCGAGGTCTGTTGGAAACTAAGCAAGTGGGGTTTATATATCTGTGGAATCTCCAGAAATCTCGTCTGTTTTGAAACTACAAGGCCATTAAATGCTAAGCAAGGTGGTCAATAACAACATTCACACCTGCCTCAAACAGGCAAGAGTTCTGGACATCCCACAGATATATAATCCCCACTTGCCTAGTTTCCAACAGGCCTCACAACCTCTGAGGATGCCTGCCATAGATGTAGGCGAAACGTCAGAAGATAATGCTTCTGGAACATGGACTGACAGTACGGAAAACTCACAGTAACCCAGTGATTCCGGCCATCAAAGCCTTCGTCAATACATATAACAAAAAGGTGAGCCTTTAACACAGGACTCAATTATTTTCTTCAAAAGGTGTGTATTCCTGTCTGTAAGTACCTCTGGGGTTACAATACAAAGCTAAATCCTTTACTATTAGTTACCTGGAAAGATTAACAGCTGCATTCAAAACCAAATACAGCTGAGCTAATCAGATTTTAAACTCATTTAAGTCAATGGCCCTAAAGTGGTTGTAACTACAGAGCCAGCGATTGTTATGTTAAACTGATGTAATTGCTTTAAAGCACTTTCACTCCTTTTGTGTGCAGCTGACTTCGAGATTCTTATCCTTTTTTGAAGGCAAGGAATACACAAAAAGGTGTCTTGGCCAGTTCCTTCCTCTGAAATGTCACCCACCCACCCAGTTCTGACTTATATATAAGAAACACTGCTTGAATAACAAGCAAAAAGTGGGCGCTATAAATAATATAATACGAAAGCTGACTGGCACAACCTGGGGATCACAACCAGACACAGTGAATACATCTGCCCTTGCACTTTGCTGCTCCTCTGCTGAATACGAATGTCGAGTGGAACACATCTCACTATGTTAAAACAGTGGACATAGCTCTTAATGAGACATGCTGCATTATAATTTGATGTCTACGCCCTACACCATTGCAGAAATCGCACTGTTTCGCTGGTATCGCACCACCTGACACCCGCCAGAAAGTAGCAGGCAGGGCCTTCTCGGCGGGCCTTTTCGGCAGTGGCCTACCGCCTGTGGAACTTGCTCTCCAGTGAAATTAGGTCAACGGATTCCTTCCTTTCCTTCAGGAAAAAGTTGAAGATGTGGCTATTTATTTATTTGCGACATTTATATGCCACCCTTCTCACCCCGAAGGGAAAAACTGGAAAAGCTGACACAATATGAGGATTTAAAGATCGAACTGCAAAGATTCTGGCACAAGCCAGTCAAGGGAGTCCCAGTGGTGATCGGCACACTGGGTGCAGTGCCTCAAGACCTTGGCCTGCACTTAAACACAATTGGCGCTGACAAAAATACTATCTGCCAGCTGCAAAAGGCCACCTTACTGGGATCTGCACTCATTATTTGCCGATACATCACACAGTCCTAGACACTTGGGAAGTGTCTGACGTATGATCCAATACAACAACCAGCAGAGTGATCTTGTCTGCTGTGGACTCATCTTGTTGTGTTTCAAATAATAATTGTATTTCTTACCCAACTCTCCACGTGGTTCAAGACAGGTTACAGAATAATCAAAACACATAAACATCGTAAAAATACCACAGCTATACATATTAAATGTATTTCTATAAAATCTATATAAATAAAAATGTAATGTTTGTTTGTGGGATTAACATAACTCAAAACCACTGGATGAATTGACACCAAATTTGGACACAATACACCTCTCAGGCCAACGGGTGACCACCACTCATAAAAACACTGAAAAACAGAGCAGAAGACACTTAAAAAGCCAAAAAAAAAACAAAAATTACATTACAACGCATGCACAAAACCACATACACGTAAACACACATATACACAAATACACACACACAAAACACATATACACAGTCTGGGCCACAGCAATGGTGACAGGACAGCTAGTATATATTGAAATATATATTAAAATCTGGAGCCCTTGGTGGTGCAGCGGGTTAAACCGCTGAGCTGCTGAACTTGCTGACCACTCAAGCGGCAGAGGGGGAAAAGGAAAGGGTCTGAAGCTGTTAGGAAAGATAGGAGTTGGAGTCCAAAACACATGGAGGGAGGAGGGCCAAAGTTGGCCCATTTATTATTTATTTGTCATGTCAGGACAACCAGTCAAATTATATTACATTTCTAACAGAACAAAGCAAACAAACAGACAAAATACAAATTTGTGAGTTTGGCAGTTGATTAAATGTCCTTTGACCAGTATCTGGCCACTTGGAGTGCTTCTGGCGTTGCTGCAAGAAGGTCCCCCATTGTGCATGTGCCAGGGCTCAGGTTGCATTGCAGCAGGTGGTCAGTGGTTTGCTCTTCTCCACACTCGCATATCGTGGATTCCACTTTGTGGCCCCGTTTCTTAAGGTTGGCTCTGCATCTCGTGGTGCCAGAGCGCAGTTTGTTCAGCACCTTCCAAGTCGCTCAGTCTTCTGTGTGCCCAGGGGGGAGTCTCTCATTTGGTATCAGCCATTGATTTAGGTTCTGGGTTTGAGCCTGCCACTTTTGGACTCTTGCTTGCTGGGGTGTTCCAGCGAGTGTCTCTGTAGATCTTAGAAAACTATTTCTAGATTTAAGTCTTTGACGTGCTGGCTGATACCCAAACAAGGGATGAGCTGGAGATGTCTCTGCCTTGGTCCTTTCACTATTGGCTGCTACTTCCCGGCGGATGTCAGGTGGTGCAATACCGGCTAAGCAGTGCAATTTCTCCAGTGGTGTAGGGCGCAGACACCCCGTGATAATGCGGCATGTCTCATTCAGAGCCACATCCACTGTTTTAGTGTGGTGAGATGTGTTCCACGCTGGGCATGCGTACTCAGCAGCAGAGTAGCACAGCGCAAGGGCAGATGTCTTAACTGTGTCTGGTTGTGATCCCCAGGTTGTGCCAGTCAGCTTTCATAGAATAATAGAATCATAGAATCAAAGAGACCTCATGGGCCATGCAGTCCAACCCCTGCCAAGAAGCAGGAATATTGCATTCAAATCACCCCTGACAGATGGCCATCCAGCCTCTGTTCAAAAGCCTCCAAAGAAGGAGCCTCCACCACACTCCGGGGCAGAGAGTTCCACTGCTGAATGGCTCTCACAGTCAGGAAGTTCTTCCTCATGTTCAGATGGAATCTCCTCTCTTGTAGTTTGAAGCCATTGTTTCGTGTCCTGGTCTCCAAGGAAGCAGAAAACAAGCTTGCTCCCTCCTCCCTGTGGCTTCCTCTCACATATTTATACATGGCTATCATATCTCCTCTCAGCCTTCTCTTCTTCAGGCTAAACATGCCCAGTTCCTTAAGCCGCTCCTCATAGGGCTTGTTCTCCAGACCCTTGATCATTTTAGTCGCCCTCCTCTGGACACATTCCAGCTTGTCAATATCTCTCTTTCGTATGATATTGTTTCTAGCACCCACTTTTTGCTTGATGTTCAGCCCATGCCTGATGTAGAATGATTCCTCCATAGTCACAGGAAAGAAAATGTCACCAATAGGGGTGACCTTTGTTGTGGTCGGAACTATCAACATGCAGCTGGTGTTTCTGGACCGGGCAGTATTGTGTGTAACACCTCCATGTATTACCGGCTTGAGACGGAGGTGCAACCGGATTTTCCTTCCCCGCAGCCCGGCCTTGAAGAGGACTGGAGCCAGGAAGGAGATGGCGGGAGCTGCCGAGGGCCTCGTCCCCTGGTGCATGGGGCAACTGCGAGGCGGCTTCGGGCTGGATGTCGGCGAAGAGCTTGTCCAGTGAGCTGCGGGGAGGAATTAAGGAGGGAGGCCTTTAAGCAGAGGGTGGGTGGGCATCTGTCGGGAAGGCTTAGATTGTGTCTTCCTGCCTGGCAGAGTGGAGTTGGACTGAATAGCCCTTGGGGTCTCTTCCAACGCCACAATTCTATGATCTCATGATGTTCTCTTCCATGAATGAGATGCAGTATGGTTATGACAAGGGAATATGATAATAATAACAATAATAATAATAATTATTATTACCAGCCATCCCCTGCCACGCGTTGCTGTGGCCCACATGGGGGTTCTGTGTGGGAGGTTTGGCCCTATTCTATCGTTGGTGGGGTTCGGAATGCTCTGTGATTGTAGGGGAACTATAAATCCCAGCAACTACAACTCCCAAATGTCAAGATTCTATTTTCCCCCAAACTCCACCAGTGTTCACATTTGGGCATATTGAGTCTTCGTGTAGAGTTTGGTCCAGATCCATCAATAGGTTCTTGTGGATTTTTTCGGGCTATGTGGCCATGTTCTAGAGGCATTTCTCCTGACGTTTCGCCTGCATCTATGGCAAGCATCCTCAGAGGTAGTGAGGTGTTTTGGAACTAGGAAAAAGGGTTTATATATCTGTGGGATGAGACAAAGGACTCTTGTCTGCTGGAGCTAGGTGTGAATGTTTCAACTGACCACCTTCATTAGCATTTGAAGGTCTGCCTGAGCCTGGGAAATTCCCCTGTTGAGAGGTGTTAAGATGTGCCTGGTTGTTTCCTCTCTGTTGTTTTGCTGTTGTAATTTTAGAGTTTTTTAATACTGGTTTTGTTCATAATACAGATTTTGTTCATTTTCATAGTCTCTTCCTTTCTGTTGAAATTGTCCACATGCTTGTGGATTTCAATGGCTTCTCTGTGTAGTCCGACATGGTGGTTGTGAGAGTGGTCCAGCATTTCTGTGTTCTCAAATAATATGCTGTGTCCAGGCTGATTCACCAGGCGCTCCACCACGGCTGACCTCCCTGGTTGAAGTAGACTACACAGAGAAGCCATTGAAATCCACAAGCATGTGGACAATTTCAACAGAAAGGAAGAGACCTCTATGGCAAGCATCTATGGCAAGCATCCTCAGAGGTAGTGAGGTCCTGAACCGCTGTGATGGTCTGGATGAAGGCAAGCAAATTAAAGTTGAATCCAGACAAGACAGAGATCTTCTTGGTCAGTTGCAAGGCAAACAGGGTATAGGGTTGCAACCTGTGCTGGATGGGGTCACACTTCCCTTGAAGGCACAGGTTTAAGATCCTCCGGGGAGGCCCTGCTTTCCGTCCCACCATTGTCACAGGCACGATTGGTGGTGACAAGAGACAGGGCCTTCTCGGTGATTGCTCCCCGGTTATGGAATTCCCTTCCTGGTAAGATCAGGTCGGCCCTCTCCCTCCTGTCCTTTAGAAGGATGGTCAAAACTTGACTGTGGGACCAAGCTTTAGTGACAGGGCAATAAAGCAGCAATAGGAAATATTATTTATTTATTTACAGCTTTTATATTCCTCCCAGTATTTATATTCCGCCCTTCTCGCCCTGCAGGGGACTCAGGGCAGATTACAATGTACACATATATGGCAAACATTCAATGCCAATTGACATACAACGTATACAGACAAACACAGAGGCTATTTAACTTTTTCTGGCCGCCAGGGGAGCTGTCGCTTTCATCGTCCATCTGCGACACTGATTAAGTACTTCCGCATTCCCCGCATGCTTCCCTGCTGGAGTGCTTTGCTGGAGTCTTTTTTATGGCCTCATAAATTAGTTAATTTAGCCTCCCCACACAAGGTGGTACCTAATTTTCCTACTTGACAGATGCAACTGTCTTTCGAGTTGCAAAGGTCGACAACAGGCTACACAATTAGTTGGAAGCCCACTCCAACCTGGGCTGGCTTCGAACTCATGACCTTTTGGTCAGAGTGATCTTGATGCAGTTGACACTCAGCCAGCTGCGCCACAATCCTGGTGATTACCAGGCCAATTAGATTTGACGTGGATGACTAGGACGGTTTTAAATGGTGTATTTTAATATTTTGATAAATGTTTTTATGTATTTGTATGTGAATTTGTGTCTCGCCGTTGAATTTTTGCCATGTATATGCTGTGTTCCGCCCTGAGTCCCCTTCGGGTTGAGAAGGGCGGAATATAAATGTTATAAATAAATAAATAAATAGATGCAGGCAAAACATCAGGAGAGAATGACTCTAGAACATGGCCATATAGCCCGAAAAAACCTACAACAACCCAGTTGTGAGGTCTGTTAGAAACTCAGACCACAGTTCCAACAGACTCACAACCTCTGAGGATGCCTGCCATAGATGCAGGCGAAACATCAGGAGAGAATGCTTTCGGAATATAGCCATACAACCCGGAAAACTCACAGCAACCCTGTAATAGCTTTCAGAGGGAATTGTCCACTTGACTCCACAGAGAAAGAGGCTGTTAAGGCTGAAACTTCAAAGCAAGTAAATTATGTGCTTCTTTTATGAGGTCTCTTGTCTCTTGTGTACAGAAAGTAAAGCCTTTCTGTATATATTTCAGATTTCAGTATTAATGTCAAAAATATGTAGTATGATTTTACATAGGATTTGAACTACATTAGAACAGTAAAGACAAATATCACTTAAGTAAAATAAAAATTACATATTAAATAACCAGAAAAATAAAATAAGGTGTAAACACTAAATTAATCTGGGAATCTGCTATTGCAACACATCCAGTGATGTGGTTTAAAACCAGTATAGAAAAAGATTAGGACTAAGTACGTTCCAGTCTACTTTGAATACGCATTTTTAATTAGGAGACACAAATGGCTTACGTTTTTATTACTTTTTTTGGGTTTTATACTATGTATTAATGTTTTAAATGTTTTATGATGTTCTTGGGCATTGAATAGTTGCCTCTGTAAACCGCCCTGAGTCGCCTGAGGGCTGAGAAGGGCGATATGCAAGTATAGTAAATAAATAGTAAATAAATAGCTGGCCATGATTGTTTCTTATACAAATATCTATATAAATAAAAATGTAAAGTTCTTTTGGGGGATTAACATAACTCAAAAACCACTGGATGAAATGACACAAAATTTGGACACAACACTCCTAACAGACCAATGCATGACCATCACTCATACTCCCCCCCCCCCAATGGAAAGGACTTAAAAACCCCAAAAGATGACAAAATGACAAAAAGATAAATGACATACAGAAAAAAGGAAAGGAAGAGGGAGGGAAGGAAGGGGAAAAGAAAGAAGGAAGGAAGGAAGGAAAGAGGTAGAGAAGGAATAAAGGAGAGAAAGAGGAAAAGAAGAGGGATGGAAAGAAATGCGGAGAGAAAGAAGGAAGGAGAGAAGGAAAGAAAAAAGGAAAGGGAGTGAAGGAAGAAGAGAAAGAGGGAGGGAAGGAAAGACAAAAGGAAGGCTGGAAGCAAAAAGCAAAGGAAGGAAGAAAACAGGCAGAGAACGAAGAAAGAGGGAAGGAAAAGAAAAAGGGAGGAAGAAAAGAGGTAGAGAAGGAAGGAAGGAGAGAAGGAAAGAAGAAAAGGGAAGAAGGAGGGAAAGAAGGAGGGAAGGTTGGCCACAGCAACGCGTGGCAGGTACAACTAGTAGCAAATAAATAAATAAATAAATTGTGCATTGATTTGGACTTAAATATACTTGAGATTTCTTTTAAAGCTGCCTTCAAAGGGAAATTTCTTCAGTACCAGATCCCATGTGATATTGGAAGCTAAGCAGGATCAGCCCTGGTCTGTACTTGGATGAGAAACTTCAACGAATTCCAGGAGCTGCAGGCTATATTTCTGGGGAAGGAACCAACAAAACCACCTCTGAGTATTCCTTGCCTAAGAAAATCTTACGAAATGAATGGTTCTCTATAAGTTGACAAGTTATTTGAAGGCATGCTTGTACACACACACACACACACACACACACTTTTGTTTTGTTTTTCTTCTGAGTAAAGCATACATACAAGCTTTCCTTTCCCCCCTCTTCCTTCTTAGATATATCTTATCTATTGAGAATGAGGAAGAGATTCGAGAGTATGTTGCTGACCTGATCCAGGGGACGGATGGCAAGAAGAAGCACTTTGTGGAAGAGCTAGTAGCCAAGTGGCGGATGTCCTGTCAGCCAACCTCTGACCTTCTACCTCTGTATCGGAAGAAAGATGGTGAGTGGACACAAACGCTGAGGTGCTATCCACAAAAACAGCTATTTATTTATTTACTTATTTATTTACTTTACTTTACATTACTTGTATACCGCAGTTTCTCAGCCTAACAGGCGACTCAATGCTGTTTACAACAAGGATAAGATCAATCAACGATATACAATTTAAAACCATTAGAGCACAATATACAATATTGACACAACAATAACGACACAATGCATCTCATAACTAGACTCGTGATCCAAATTCGTCGTCCATATTTCCATTCCTGTAATCGTCACATTCATTGCACTGATTAACCAAATGCCTGTTCAAACATCCAAGTTTTTAATCTCCTTCGGAACACCATTAGCGAGGGGGCTGATCTTACCTCCATGGGAAGGGCGTTCCACAGCCGAGGGGCCACCACAGAAAAGGCCCTGTCTCTCGTCCCCGCCAGCCGCACCTGTGAAGCAGGCAGGATAGAGAGCAGGGCCTCCCCAGAAGATCTTAGGGTCCTGACGGCCTATTTCAGGATCAAATGGGAACATTAAAAGAGCCATGATGGATCAATTCAAAGGCCTACCAAATTATCACTCCGAGTTGCCTCTGGGCTGAGAGGGGTGGTATATAAATATAGTAAGTAAGTAAATAAATAAGTAAATAAATAAATAAAGTGGGTGCTTTTAACGGCGAACAGGGCTTCTTCTTGGAATGATGTATTAGTACTAACTAAATATTAGCACATAATGGTCTTACTCATTCCTCATGCCCACAATAAAATTCCCATTCTTTTTGAGAGTTCCACTCCTTATAGCACTGTTCCTGCAATTTCATTAAACAGTATGGAAGACACAAGGCTGCTATAATTCTGTGATACTGCTTCTGTTGTTTTATTTAATGTTTTGGGCAATGCAATGTTAAATAATAATAGTAATAATAATAATAATAATAATAATCTTTATTTATACCCTGCTTCATCTCCCCCAGGGGGACTCAGGGTGGCTTGCATGAGGCCACGCCCATCAACACAATGAGCACAGTATTACACAAAAACATAAAATCCAAACACCAATATAATAAACAATATAATAAACAACACAGCAATATAAAATCAATAATCAAACACAAGAAATTCCACAGGGCAGGGCCACTTCAAGAATGAAAATTTTAAATATTTTAAAAACACTTGGAGATATGCAATGTAAAATTGTCGTGAAGGGGAAACTGGGATGAGAAAGGTTTTAATTGCACAAACCATTTTGGACAGGGAGTGTCCTACATTTGATCATTGAAGGCACATTGGAATAACCAGGTTTTCAGGTTCCTCCTGAAGATTGCCAGCGAGGGGGCTTGTCTAATATCTCTGGGGAGTGAGTTCCAGAGTCGGGGGGGCACTACAGAGAAGGCCCTCTCCCTCGTCCCCACAAGTCACACTTGCGATGTGGGTGGGAGCGAGAGAAGGGCCTCTCTGAAAGATCGAAGAGGTCGCGTGGGTTCGTAGATGGAGATGCGGTCACGCAGGTAGGCGGGTCCCAAACTGTTCAGGGCTTTGTAGGTCAAAACCTGCAATGGTTGTGAGTTGATCTCTTCTAACAGGAAATGGGACTCTAAATCAATACAGTGGTATTGTGCGATATGTTTCCTCAGATATTACAAGTAGAAGGGATGAAGTGAGACCTGAGGTGCAAGCAACTATTGAGTTTGTTGCTTTTTATATAAACCTTAAGGTGCTGTAGAGGTTCCTCGCCCAGGAGACCAGGCCAAGAGAGGAAGACGAAAAGGGAGAAACAAATTGGAAGCACCTGTTTATGTAGAAGCTGAGCAGCCGGTGGAGGAAGTGAAAACCCCTCTTGATTTAGCCAAGGTAGGTGCCTTTGTTGTAGACAAAAGATTCTGGGATGCAGAATCAACAAAGGATAGGTTATGACTAGGTTATTAATACCAACAAATCACAGGAGCAAGTGAGACATAAGCTATTTTAGGAATTCTCTCTTGCAGCTATTGCATATCTCTATCCCAGAAGAAGTGTCTTGGTGAGAGGATCTATAATCCTAACAAGGATACTTATTTGTTCACCAGCTGTCCCCTGCCACATGTTGCTGTGGCCCAGTCTGGTGATCTGTAAAATAAAGTAATGGTTTCTAATCTAGGTAATGTCTCTCTGCTTCTGGGTAAACAGTATTTCTTGTTGTTTCTTTGTGTTGATGTGGAGATTGTCTGGTTTGCCTACTCTGGAATATGCAACATATCATTGTCTTCTTTAGGGGTCCCTTTCAAATCTATGATATTATATCTGTGTGTGAGAATCATATCTCTTTGTCAGGAGGGCTTTGATGACGTTTTCTTGTGTGAAGGGAGTTGGACTGGATGGCCTTAAGTATTTTCTGTTGGTCATGGAGGTTCTGTGTGGGAAATTTGCCCCAATTCCGTCGTTTGGTTCAATTCTATCATTGGTGGGGTTCAGAATGCTCTTTGATTGTAGGTGAACTACAACTCCCAAATGTCAAGGTCTATTTCCCCCAAACTCCACCAGTGTTCACATTTGGGCATATTGAGACTTCTTGTAGAGTTTGGTCCAGATACATCATTGTTTGAGTCCACAGTGATCTCTGGATGTAGGTGAACTACAACACCCAAAGTCAAGGTCAATGCCCACCAAAGCCTTCTAGTCTTTTTCTGTTGGTCTTGGGAGTCCTGTGTATCACCTTTGGTTCAATTCCATCATTGGTGTAGTTCAGAATGCTCTTTGATTGTAGGTGAACTACAAATCCCAAGAACTACAACTCCTAAATGACAAAATCAAAAAAAATTGAGTGAACGACATACATTGGGTTGTTAGGTATATGCTGTCCAAATTTGGTGTCAATTGGCCCACTGGTTTTTGAGTTCTGTTAATCCCACAAATGAACATTACATTTTTATTTATGTAGATTGATTAGATATTGCTTTGAATTATAGTAATTGCAGCTTTTTGGACGTTGTGGACGGTCGAAAGTCCACACAAGGTTTCTTTTTGAAGCTTCTTGGAGATTAAGGATATGGCTACGCAGCTGTCGTCTTTAGAAGTTGTTTTAAAGATATTTACCCAAACTGCTTTGTTCCAGACATATTGGATTTTAGTGTGGCAGTGACTAGGGTAAATAGAGGCCAACACATTTGTAGGGCATTAAGTTGGGGAAGACTACAGTGGGTTCCGATTTTAATTTTTCCTCTGAAACGCATTCCCTTGCTCCCTATTAAGAGCCAGGAATTAAACAGTAGCAGCTCCTCTTCCAAGAAGAAGGCGAAATATGTCAACTTGTACACAAAGGAAGGCCAGGACAAGCTGGCAGTGATGCTTCCAGGACGCCACCCTTGTGAGTGCCTGGCTCAGAAGCACAAGCTCATCAACAACTGCCTGACCTGTGGCCGCATTGTTTGCGAACAAGAAGGCTCCGGACCTTGTTTATTCTGTGGGACTCTGGTAAGATTATGTCTTATCCTCCTCTGCACCTCATTTACCTTGCTCAAGATTGGACTTATTCCATGTTTCTCTGTTCTGATTGACTGAACTTTTTAGACCAAAGTTTTCTGGGTGGCGTACAGATCTGTATGATACATAACATGATATTATTATTATTGTTGTTATTATTATTATTATTATTATTTCACTGACACAAAAGCACAGTATGTTACCGAAAACGAGATCTATATGCTGGATTTCATATCACAAAATCACGAGTCGAACACTTCCCAAATGTCTAGGACTGTGATGTATTTTTGAATGCTGCACACAGATCCAGAACTTTCTGAGAGTTTGGGACCCACCTACCTTCATGACCGTATCTCTCTCCATGTACCAACCCGGGCCCTTTGATCTTCGGGGGAGGCCCTCCTTTTGCCCCTACTAATCTCACAAGCTCGCCTTGTGGGCACAAGGGAGAGAGCCTTCTCCTCTGTGGCCCCCCGACTCTGGAACTCATTACCTGGAGAGATCAGGAAAGCCCCTACCCTAGAAACGTTCAGAAAGAACCTTAAAACCTGGCTCTTCCGCTGCGCCTTTGGCGAGTAGGTGTACAACATGATACTATTGCTCCCCTTAATGCTTCTGCCACTGGAGTACATGCCCTCCAAATGGGAAGTTTAGTTTCACAACTCTGTTTTTATGAGCTCCCTGCAAACAACTGCTCCTATTTTTATCTCATTAGAGTCTTTTAATTGTTTTATCCTGTACATGTGGCCCACCCACTGTTATTGTGACTGGTTTTTTTTCTTTCTATGTAATTTTGTTGTAGTGTGCCTTCCCAGAATAATGAACCCTTAGCATTATGTCCTCTAAAAGCACTTTATACTAATTTATGATTGCTTGTACGCTTCCACCAACGCCCCACCTCCTCTGTCTTGTTCATGCCCAGCATTATTTTTTAACTTTAATTACATTTGGCCCAGCCATAGATTTTAAACGTGTTTTGTGCTATTGTTCAATGTTTATGCTATTTATGTATGAGTTTTATTTTAATTGCTTTGTATTAGTATTTGTATTTTGCTTTGTATTGTGGTTGTATTGATGTATTGTTGGCTCAGCCTCATGTAAGCTGCACCGAGTCCCTTGGGAGATGGTAGCGGGGTATAAATAAAGTATTATTATTATTATTATTATTATTGATGATGTTGTTTGTTGTCTATGTTTTGGTTTTATTCCGCTGTAATATGTTGTCCGGGCTTGGCCCGATGTAAGCCGCTCCAAGTCCCCACTGGGAAGATGGTGGCGGGATATAAATAAAGATTATTATTATTATTATTATTATTATTATTATTATTATTATTATTTCCTCCAACACCACAGTTCAAAAGCATCATGTTATGGTTTACTTTTACATATTTTCATGTTATGGTTTACTTTTGCATAGGACGTTAAGATCGTCTGGGGAGGCCCTGCTCTCGGTCCCGCCGGCTTCACAAGCACGCCTGGCAAGGACGAGAGACAGGGCCTTCTCAGTAGTGGCCCCCCGGCTATGGAACGCCCTTCCTACAGACATTAGATCGGCCCCCTCCTTATTGGCGTTCAGGAAGAGAGTGAAGACCTGGCTCTTCAAACAGGCTTTCAACTAAGCAGTGCAATTGATTGATTACTGGAATATGGATTAATGGACAATGAGATTGGATGCTGATTCTATTGATGAGACGTGATGGATTGTTGCTTTGCTGTATTGTTGTATTGATGTTTTGATATTAATTAATTGATATTACTGTTTTAAATGATTAATGATTTTGTACTGTGTTGTTGATACTGGTTGTTAACCGCTCTGAGTCGCCTGATGGCTGAGAAGACCGGTATACAAGTGAAGTAAATAAATAAATAAATAAATTTCCCTTACTCTGAAAGGTCAAAATGGCTTTCCTAAGTCTAAGAAACTGGCATGAATTTTTTAAACATATTTTTATTGATTTTTTTGAACAAACAGTGCAGGTAAAAAAAAAGGGAGGGACGGAGGGGGCTGGGGGGGTAGGGGGTGTGGGTGAGGGGGGTTGGGGAAAGAGAAAAAAAAGGGGGGGGGTTGTGATGTGACTTCCCAGGGTCTTCCAGAAATCTTATCCATTCTGTATCTACATTCTTCTGCTTGCCGACAGATTTCCTTTCCTCCTGTTCCTTTAAATATTAGTCAAGTCAATTAAGATAGGTATCTCTTTTGATTTTATGAATTCCTTAAAGTCTGTCCAGTCCGTTCTTTTATTTGCACCATTTATTCTCTGAGATAGATTGTCCATTTGTATAATATCAAATGCCTTCAGCATCCAGTCTTCCTGAGTGGGAACTTCTTTTTGTTTCCACCTTTTTGCTAAGACTATTCTGGCCGCTGTGCATAGCAGAAATAAGATTTTTTTCTTGATTTTTATTCATTTTAGATTCTTTTTGTATGCCTAACAGGTATGTTTCCGGCGCCTGTGAGAAACTTATCTTTAATATTTTTTGGGTGGCATGATGTATTTTTTTCCAATATTTTTGACTTTTCCACATTCCCACCACTGATGGTAGAATGTAGAAACTGGCATGAATTAATGGAAACACACTGGTGTTTTAGTTCCATCCTTTCACTTCATCGTATTTCTTTCTCCTTAAGGTGTGCACCAAAGAAGAACAGGATGTCCTGCAGCGAGACTCCAACAAGAGTCAGAAGCTATTGAAGAAACTCTTGGCAGGTGAGTAGTTTATTGTAGAAGGTTTCTATGCAGACCCTCTTGTTGAGCCAGTGATAAAATTGCAGTGCTCATTTTGCAAAACTATGCCCTTGAATGAGCATAGGTTTGATTTTTTTTATTCTGGTCACTAAAAGTCTCAATTTTGTGAATATTAAAGTATATTCCTACTCTTAGATCTACCGAGATCTAAATTCAATTGAGATTAATAGGATTTACTTTCTTGTAAATGGATAGAAGGGCATAACCTCAAATCCTCTTTGGCTACAAGAACATTGGGAGGAAAAGAGTAGACTATGAAGGCCCGAATTGGTTTGGCCCTTGATGGATGGTGCCAGCTGCAGCCTTTGAACTGTTCCTGCAGTTTCCACAGTAGTAAATGGAGGATAATAATTCTAAAAAGAAACTACTGTTGAATCATTTTAGTTCATTATTATTGATTAGCCATTACAAGATGTCAAGAGAGAGTTAAAATATAAAGCAAGACAATAAATAACATTAAATGCCTTAAATTTATTTAACATAATCAATAGTGTTAAGCTTGTTTGTGACTCAATGAACATCCATAAAAATATGATAATTTTGCTCACTGTCTTGATTTGATTATTGAAACGTCCCAAAAATCACCTTGCAGTGCTTTCTAACAAGATATTTGTCCCTTATAGGTTTATTTATTTATTTTGCGTCAAAAGCAATCTATATAAATAAAAATGTAATGTTCGTTTGTGGGATTAACAGAACTCAAAAACCACTGGACGAATTGCTGCCAAATTTGGCCACAAGACACCTACTAACCCAAGGAGTGACCATCACTCAAAAAAACAATTTTGTCATTAAGGAGTTGTAGTTGCTGGGATTTATAGTTTACTTATAATCAAAGAGCATTCTGAACTCCACCAGTGATATAATTGAACCAAACATGGCACACAGGACTCCCATGACCAACAGAAAATGCTAGAAGGGTTTGGTGGGCAGTGACTTTGAGTTTGGGAGTTGTAGTTCACCTACATCCAGAGAGCACTGTGGACTCAAACAATGATGGATCTGGACCAAAGTTGGCATGAATATTCCATATGCCTAAATGTGAACACAGATGGAGTTTGAGGGAAATAGACATTGGCATCTGGGAGTTGTAGTTACTGAGATTTATAGTTCACCTACAATCAAAGACCATTCTGAATGAACCCCAGAAATGACAGAACTGGGGCAAACCTTCCACACAGAACCCCCATGAACAGCAGAAAATACTTAAAGCCATAAACAGGGAAATAAACAGAGGAGTAAAAACTAGGCCGAGACTTCACAGTAGTCACTTCTGGATCCCAAAATTCTATTGCTGCTTGGTGAGTGTATGCAGCCTATTCTATTAACGGTGGACCAATAAATAGATACACCTAGGTGATCATAAGTGTCTCTGGTTCTTAGGTGGGGAAAATTCTACGAAAGTAGATGAAGTTGGCAAGGACGTGTTCCCTCGCCAGGAGGCTCGACTCAAGACAGGGCTGGAAAAGGCAGTGAAACACAAGGACAAGCTGCTGGAGTACGACAGAACAAGGTACAGTGGGGTTTGCTTTCAGGACTCCTCATAGATATCACAATCCATGGAGGCTCGACTTCCATTATACACAGTGATGTAGTAAAACGGTATCCCTTGTATAAAATGGTAAAACAAAGCATTGCTTTTAGTATTTTCAAGCCATGAATAGTTTTTTTTCATGTCAGGAGGGACTTGAGAAACTGCAAGTCGCTTTTGGTGTGAGAGAATTGGCCATGGATAGCCACAAAACTTTATGTGAGAGACTGAATTAGACATATTTATAGAGTTAATATGCCCCTAGTGGTGCAGCGGGTTAAACCGCTGAGCTGCTGAACTCACTGACCGAAGGTTGGCGGATCGAATCCAGGGAGTGGGGTGAGCTCCCGCTGTTAGCACCAGCTTCTGCCAACCTAGCAGTTCAAAAACATGCACATATATATATGTATGTGTGTGTGTGTGTGTGTGTGAATGTTTTTAAATGTTGTAAATGCTTTTATGATATTATTGGGAATTGAATTATTGCCTTGTGAACCTGAATTGTTGCTTTGTGAACCGCCTCGAGTCGCCTTGGGGCTGAGAGGGGCGGTATACAAATGTAGCAAATAAATAAGTAATTAATAAATGTAGATCAATAAGTACCGCCCTGGTGGGAAGGTAAAGGTTGGTGGTTTGAATCTGGGGAGCAGGGTGAGCTCCAGCTGTTAGCCCCAGCTTCTGCCAACCTAGCTGTCCAAAAACATGCAAATGTGAGTAGATCAATAGGTACTACTCCGGCGGGAAGGTAATAGCACTCCCTGCAGTCATGCTGGCCACATGGCCTTGGAGGTGTCCATGGACAATGCCGACTCATCGGCTTAGGAATGGAGATGAGCACTACCCTCCAGAGTCGGACACAACTGGACTTCATGTCAGGGGAAAACCTTCACCTTTACCTTATAGAGTTAATGGTACATTCAGTATAGTAGTTGACCCCACAATCTAATGCTAAAGCATTGGGGTCCATTTCCAAAGTTAGTGTTTGTAGTTTCCACGCCTGACGCTTATTCTTGCACTTCCAATTTAAATCCTTTTCTCCAGCAGACATACTTCAGTTTTGGCTTGAAGGACTGCTTTTGAGAGAGGACCTGGAGAGTTTATTTCTCTTAGTCCTGTAAGAAGTTATAGTTGCTTGAAATGAAGCTGTCATCCTGACTTTACCATGTTTCCAAATCCCAAATTTAATTACCATATATACTCGAGTAAAAGCCAAGTTTTTCAGCCCCTTTTATAAGGCTGAAAAACCTCCCCCTTGGATTATACTGTACTTGAGTCAATAAATATTTATTCTTTTACTCTGTTATTATTATTATTACATTTATTATGATTACTTTTATTGTATTGTCGAAGGCTTTCATGGCTGGAATCACTAGGTTCTTGTGGGTTTTTTCGGGCTATAGAGCCATGTTCTAGAGGCATTTCTCCTTAAGTTATTTGCAGGCGAAACGTCAGGAGAAATGCCTCTAGAACATGGCTCTATAGCCCGAAAAAACCCACAAGAACTTATTACTTTTATTATTTGACCCTATTTATTATTATATTTACATTATTTTACTCTTATTATTTTATTACATTTATTTTACTCTATTATTATTGCCTTATTTTACTCTATTTGTTATTATTGCATTCATTGTTTTATTCTATTTATTATTATTAAAATGTATTATTATACTCTATTATTACTGTCGTTAATACATTTCCATTGTTTTACTCTATTATTATTATTATTATTATCATCATCATCATCATCACTATTATTATTTCTATTACATTTATTATGTTACTCTATTATTATTGGAATACACTTTGTAAAATGTAAAAACAGGATATAAAAGTTCCTTAGTGATAAATAATTTAGTCATGAAGCATTGATAGTTAAGGCTTCTTTCCCCTAAGTTCCCTACGGAGTTATTATTAGTCGAGTCTTACATAACAACTCATTAGGTTGTGAAGTACACTAATGTTAGACAGGAATATGACAACACATTGAGCTTTTTGCAAGTCAGATGTGTGATCAGTTTAATGGTGCCAACAGTGAATTTTGCAGATACTGTATATACTCGAGTATAAGTTGACCTGAATATAAGCCAAGGCACCTAATTTTACCACAAAAAAACTGGGAAAACGTATTGACTTGAGTATAAGCCGAGGGTGGGAAATGCAGCAGCTACTGGAAAAATTCAAAATAAAAATAGATACTCATAAAATTACATTAATTGAGGTCTCAGTAGGTTAAATGTTTTTGAATATTTTCATAAAACTGTACATTAAGATAAGACTGTCCAACCGATTAAACCATTATTCTAACCTCCCTCAATTTATTATTATTACTTATGTATCCTTCTAATAATAATAGTGTAAAACAATAATTGTAATAGAAATAATAACGGTTAAAATAATGGAAATGTAATAATAACTGTAATAATAGAGTAAAGTAATAAATGTAATAAATAAAATAAATATAAAATAATTAATGTAATAATAACTTAAGCAAAGTAATGTAATAATAACAATAATAAATAGAGTAAAATAATAAATGTAATAACAATAAATAGAGTAAATAATCTATATAAATAAAAATGTAATGTTTGTTTGTGGGATTAACATAACTCAAAAACCACTGGACAAATTGACACCAAATGTGGACACAAGACACCCACTAACCCAAGAAGTGACCATCACTCAAAAAATTGAGTTTGTCATTTGGGAGTTGTAGTTGCTGGGATTTATAGTTCATCTATAATCAAAGAGCATTCTGAACTCCACCAATGATGGAATTGAACCAAACATGGCACACAGGACTCCCATGACCAACAGAAAATACTAGAAGGGTTTGGTGGGCATTGATGTTGAGTTTGGGAGTTGTAGTTCACCTACATCCAGAGACCTGGTCTTATTTTGGGGAAAATGCAATAGTAAAAAAATACAGCAACTGACGTGAGGTTTAAGTAGAATATCATGGGATGGATTTTCCCTTGAAATCTTGAGGCCAATTGCCAGTCAGAGTAGACAAACTAAGATAGAGAGGCCAAAAGTATTAGAAAACAACCCTTTGTATTTATAACAATATTCCCGGGGTCAATCGTGGACCCGTCTCTTCTTTGCTCTCCAGTGTACGCAGAACCCAGGTGATTGATGACGAGTCGGACTACTTTGCCACCGACTCGAACCAGTGGCTCTCCAAACAGGAGCGGGAGGCCTTGGAAAAGAGAGAGAAGGAGCTGCGGGAACTGAGGCATGCCTCGCGGCTCTCCAAGAAGATCACCATTGACTTTGCTGGACGTCAGGTCCTGGAAGAGCAAGGCAGCATGGCGGAGTATCACAGCAAGTGAGTCTCTTTGTGGAAGGGCAGTCATTATATAAAGTTTTCTTCATGTTTACATAAAAGGGGGGTTGGGGGTATGTGGGAGGGGGGAAATTACTGGGATGGGTTCAGTAGGTTACTTCCAGGATGACCCGGGGTGTCTCGATTAGTTATATATTTATGTACGTTTGTAAATATGTATATATACACACACATACATATATTTCTCTATCTGGGCGTATACACTGGCAAACACACATATTTTTTGCCCTTGCTTGGTTCAGTTGTCGTCTTCTTGCTTACACATTCCTTGGATTTCAGTTACAGGTCCATAATATGCATCTCTTTGTTTTCTTCTTTAACAAAATCCAGAACTATTTTCCAGTCGGTTCTTTGGGGTTTTGTGTAGTTATGTGAGATTCTTTGTGTCAATATGTCTATATTTATTATGTCCATTATTTTTGCTATCCACTGCTCCATTGTGGGGATTTCTTTGGTTTTCCATACTTTTGCTAGTGTCATCCTTGCGGCTGATATTAGGTAGAAGAATATCTTTTCCTCGTTCTTTTCTATTTTGAAGTCTAATAATTCCAATAAAAGTATTTCTGGTTTTGGTTTGAATTTTGTGTTTAAATTTTTTTCATCTTTTTGTGTATTTGTAACCAAGAATTTTTTACTTTCCTGCAATTCCACCACATGTGGATAAATTTGCCTTTTTCTTTTTCACATTTCCAGCATATGTCTTATGTTTTACCTTTACTATTTTTTCTAAGTATTTCTGGAGTTAAGTACCAGAAGGGCAGTCATTTCAAGGTGTCGGTATGATAGATTGACAGCCATCTCCTTTTTCAGTCAAAGTGGATGTATTATTTGACATTTTCTTGTTGCCTCATTTTTGACAGCAGGGGAAGGAAGTTTCCAAGGTTCTAGTGTACTTCTGCTATTTATGTCTCTCTCACTTTCAGTGCTGTGTGGCATTGCAGTCGACTAAACAGACAGCACCGATCAGAACAGAATGTATTTGGAACGGAAACACTTGTGATGCTATAGGCATCTTGCCAAGTACCTGATCCTAAAAGCCCTGCAAGGAAATATACTCCATTATTAACCCTATATAAAACCGTGACAGGCTAAAATGTGTAAATTGTCTCATTATTTTGGATCTCTTGAATTAGAACATGCTTTGTGTAGTCAAACTTTCTGTTTCCAACTGCATATATTTGGTGCTGTCTGTTCCTATATAATCTCTGTTGATTGTCAGAAGCACAGCTTATGAAGATTTTTTAGTAGTGGACTCACTTTGTGGGTTTGTTTGTCTAATTCCACCTTTTAGTTCCCTACGAGCTCCTCCAACACAAATGTACCTTTGCATTGCTATCTCATCCAGAGTTTTATCATTTTATGTCATGCATTTGGCCCGCCCACTGTGTTTTATTTTCCATTATGGTATTTTGTACTGTTTATTTTCCTTGATTGGTTTATTTATTTATTTTTGATGTTATTTTGTTTATATATTTTATGTTGCTGTAATGTATTGCTGGGCATGGCCACATGTAAGCCGCTCCAACAAGTACCCTTTGGGGAGATGGTGACGGGGTATAAATAAAGTTGTTTATTATTATTATTATTATTATTATTATTATTATTTGAAACACAACAAGATGAGTCCACAGCAGACACTCTGCTGGCTGTTGAATTGGATCACACGTCAGACACTTCCCAAGTGTCTAGGACTGTGTGATGTATCGCCAAATAATGTGTGCAGATCCCAGTAAGGTGGCCTTTTGCAGCTGGCAGATGGTAATTTTGCCAGCGCCGATTGTGTTTAAGTGCAGGCCAAGGTCTTTAGGCACTACACCTAGAGTGCCGATCACCACTGGGACCACCTTTACGAGTTTGTGCCAGAGTCCTTGCAGTTCGATCTTTAAATCCTCATATCGTGTCAGCTTTTTCTGTTGTTTCTCTGCAATCCTGCTGTTGCCTGGGATTGCGACATCGACGATCCATACTTTGTTTTTTAACACAATTGTGAGGTGAGGAGTATTATGCTCCAAAACTCTGTCTGTCTGAATCCGGAAGTCCCAGAGGAGTTTGGCGTGTTCTGTAACTTTTTCCGGCTTGTGATCCCACCAGTTCTTTGTCGCAGGCAGATGGTATTTGTGGCTCAAGTTCCGATGAATCATCTGAGCAAGGGTGTTGTGCCTCTGTTTGTAGTCTGTCTGTGCAGTCTTCTTGGAGCAGCTGAGGATGTGATCTACTGTTTCATCTGCTTCCTTGCAGAGTCTACATTTGGGATCTGTTGTCGACTTTTCAATTCTGGCTTTGATGGCCTTGGTTCAAATGGCTTGTTCTTGGGTTGCCATTACTACCATTGTCTCAAAGCGACTAGTCTCGTGAAACCGTCTTATAGTTCCGAGGCAATGGGAATGTCAGGAGGGGAGAGGTTGACTACCCACGAAAGATTACGACTACCACATCACTTCTAGATTATTAAACATGGTTTTCTGTGGGCAAGCAGGTGGCGACTTCTGGATGGCATATGTTCTGTATCAGAAACTAAAGCTGATGTGGTCTATCCAATGCAGTTTTCTGAATCAGCACCCCAAATAAACAAACTGAATCTAAAGTTGACCAAAAATTGATTTGTAACCTTTTTGGCACTGATCTTGGAAAATGGTCCCTGGTTAAATTGGTCCCTGGTCAAAGTGGTCCCTGGCCAAAGAGGTCCCTGGCCAAAGGGGTCCCTGGTCAAAGGGGTCCCTGGTCAAAGTGGTCCTGGTCAAAGCGTTCCCTGGTCATAGGGGACACCGGTGATAGGAAACCCTGCTCAAAGCGGTCCCTGGTCAAAGCGGTCCCTGGTCAAAGCAATCCCTGGCCAAAGGGGTCCCTGGTCAAGTGGTCCCTGGTCAAAGGGGTTCATGGTCATAGGGGTCCATGGTCAAAGTGGACCCTGGTGAAAAAAACCACTCGACTAAAACCAAGGAAACACAGGTTCAAACTCCCAACCGGACAAGCTGACTTTGGGGTGACCTAGGTAGTGAAGTTTTATGTAGCAATGGAGGTGAGAGGAGCCTGTAAAATCAGTTGAAAGTGTAGCTTGCCTGTATAAAAAATAATTGAAACCGCTTGATTGTCCTTGCAGGTTGGATGAAACCATTGAAGCTATTAACAGTGGCACCTTGACCAAAACAAAGCAGCGCTCCAAGGGGAAATCTGAGGACCTTGCAGTTCTGGTGAATCCCAACCTCCTGCAGCCAGCCCCTGTGGTCAGTGTTTACTTCCTCTTTCCTTTCACACAACTCTAAATCAGAAGTGGGTCGTTTGCATCCTGCCAGATGTTCTTGCACTACAAAACCTGAATTCAGGATTTTTGGCTCTTTTGAAATTGTCTTTGGCATACCAAGTTAAGCGTCATAATGCACCAAAAGCATTTTATGTTTCTGTCTTAGCTTTAGGCCAGCTTTTTGAAATTGAATATGGTTTTTCTATATCTCCTCTGGTTTCATTGGATACAGTTTCTTAAAAGTTCTATTGAGGAAGACTGACTAGAGAGCCAATTTTTTGATATTTGAGATGACACTGATTGTCCTTGCCCTGACAGCAGGTTTGCTGTTTAAATGACCTACCGTATATACTTGAGTATAAGCCAACCTGAATTTAACCCAAGGCACCTAATTTTACCACAAAAAAAACTGGGAAATTGTATTTATTTGAGTCTAAGCTGAGGGTGGGAAATGCAGCAGCTATTGGTCAATTTCAAAATAAAAATAGATACCAATAAAATTATATTAATTGAGGCATCAGTAAGTTAAATGTTTTTGAATATTTACCATATTTCAAAGAAAAAACAGTAAACTAGCTCTATAATTGGAAAAGTAGGGTCAATAAAAACAATATACTATCAACAATAACCTTATAATAATAATAATAATAATAATAATAATAATAATAGAACTTCATTTGTATCCCACCCTATCTCCCCATGGGGACTCAGGCAGGCTTCCAACATAGTAAAAGGTAAACATTCATGCCTATATAAAAATGCAGTGCTAGATATAGATCTATAATTAATTATACTAATTTCACATATGCATTTCCCCCTGAAACATTTGCAAATACTCTCTCTGTATATGTGCATTTCCCTCCTGCAATATTTGCAAGCCCTAAACATCTATGGTTATATCTATCTAGACATCTCTGTCTCTATAAGAGTGTGTGCGTATTTGCAAGCCCTATATATTTATATTCATATCTATCTGCAAACATATGAGGGGAAATTCATATATAAAATTAATGTATATAGATTAATAATAATAATAATAATAATAATAATAATAATTTTTGTGGTGTCAGGAGTGACTCCTGGTGTGAGAGAATTGGCCGTCTGCAAGGATGTTGCCCAGGGGTCGCCTGGATGATTTGATGTTTTATCATCCTTGTGGGAGGCTTCTCTCATGTCCCCGCATGAGGAGCTGGAGCTGATAGAGGGAGCTCATTCGCCTCTCCCCGGATTCCAACCTGTGACCTGTTGGTCTTCAGTCCTGCCGGCACAGGGGTTTAATCCACTGCGCCACCGGGGGCTCCAATAATAATAATAATAATAACCTCTGAGGATGCTTGCCATAGATGCAGGCGAAACGTCAGGAGAGAATGCCTCTAGACCATGGCCATATAGCCCGAAAAAACCTACAACAACCCAGTGATTCTGGCCATAAAAACCTTCAACAATACAATAATAATAAACTTTATTTATACCCCGCCACCATCTCCCCAAAGGGGACTCGGAGCGGCTTACATGAGGCCAAGCCCAAAGATACACTACATCAACATAAAATGTAAACAACAAAAATAACATCACAATAAAATAAATAAACCAATCAAGTAAAATAAACAGTACAAAATAACATAATGGAAAATAAAACACAGTGGGCTGGCCAAATGCACGCCATAAAATGATAAAACACTGGATGAGATAGCAATGAAAAGGTACATTTGTGGGAGGAGGAGCTCGTAGGGGACTGAAAGGTGGAGTTAGACTTTCAATAAGGTGGGGGAAAGTGCAATATGAGGGAAGCAGTGTAGGTGAAACAACAGGACTGGAATATATGGTCACTCTCCAAAGGCACATCGTAAATGCCAAGTCTTTAGATCTTTCTTAAAGGCTGCTAGAGTGGGGGCTTGCCTAATCTCACCAGGTAGTGAGTCCATAGCTGGGGGGCCACAGCGGAGAAGGCTCTCTCCCTCGTTCCTACAAGTCGTGTCTGTGATAGAGGAAGGGGTGAAAGGAGGGCCTCCCCCGAGGATCGGAGGGAATGTGCAGGTTTGTTGAAGGAGATGCGGTCACAAAGGTAGGCGGGTCCCAAACCGTTTAGGGCTTTATAGGTGATAACCTGCACCTTGAATTGAGAAAATGAACGGCAGCCAATGAAGCTCCTTAAACGGGAGGTTGACCGCTCCCTGTAATTCGCCCCAGTTAGTAGTGTGGCTGCCGAACGTTGGAGCAATAGAAGTCTTCAAGGGAAGCCCCACATAGAGTGCATTATAGTAGTCCAGTCTAGAGGTAGCTAAGACGTGGACCACCATGGTCAAGTCAAACTTCACGAGGTATGGTTGCAGCTGGCGCACATGTTTTAATTGTGCGAAGGCCCTCCCAGTCACCGCTGACACCTGTGCATCAGCGCTGAATCCAGGAGGACCCCCAAACTGCGGACCTGTGACTTCAAGGGGAGTGCAACCCCGCAAAGCACAGGTTGCCAACTAATACCCCGATCAGACGTACGACTGACCTGGAGGACCTCTGTCTTGTTGGGATTAATCTTCAGCTTGTTCGCCCTCATCCAGCTCATCACAGCAGCCAGGCACTGGTCCAGTATCCTCGGGGCTTCCTTGGATTCTGATTGGAAAAAAGTAGTGGAGTTGGGTGTCATCTGCGTAGAGATGGCACCGTACTCCAAAACTCCGGATGACTTCTCCCAGCGGTTTCATGTAGATTTTGAATAGCATGAGAGACAAAATTGAACCTGACAGGACCCCACGGGATAAAGGCCAGGGGTCCGAACAGGTGTCCCCCAGCTAGATAGATACAGATATATAGGTACATAGGGATTGCAAAGGCTTGCAGGGGGAAAGGTCTATATATCTTTAGGAGAGGTTAACAAATATTTCAGGGGGAAATGCTTGTTTTTTTACTTCTTTTCTTTCTTTTTTAATTTTTAAAAAATATTTTAAAGATTTTATTTATAAATTTGTCCAACAAAATGTATAAGCATACATTCTTCTCTATACAGTATCTTAGACAAAAGAGTATGTCTTACTGTTAATGCTTATGTTCTTGTTTTATTGTTTTTTGTTTGATTTTAATTGCTTGTATTGTTGTTATTGCTTGTATTGTTGTACAAGCAATAACAACAATATGAGGCTCGGCCTCATGTAAGCTTCACCGAGTCCCTTGGGGAGATGGTAGCGGGGTATAAATGATAGCCATGTATAAATATATGAGAGGAAGCCACAAGGAGGAGGGAACAAGCTTGTTTTCTGCTTCCCTGGAGACTAGGACACGAAACAATGGCTTCAAACTACAAGAAAGGAGATTCCATCTGAACATGAGGAAGAACTTCCTGACTGTGAGAGCCGTTCAGCAGTGGAACTCTCTGCCCCGCAGTGTGGTGGAGGCTCCTTCTTTGGAAGCTTTTAAACAGAGGCTGGGTGGCCATCTGTCAGGGGTGATTTGAATGCAATATTCCTGCTTCTTGGCAGGGGGTTGGACTAGATGGCCCAGGAGGTCTCTTCCAACTCTTTGATTCTATGATTCTATGATAAATAAAGTTGATTGATTGATATTATATACAATTTAACAGTAAATAAACATCAAAAACATCTTTAATCATATTTCTTATTATTTTTAAATTTCCATTACAACTTATGCTACATATAACTCTATCACACACCTTTTATCCACTTATACATATTGTATTTCTTTATAATTATTATTCTATCGTTTTCCCCCCTCTTCCCCTTACCTTTAGTTTGTGCCCCCTTCACCAGGACCAACCAACTCATGTTGTTTCACCATTCCAAAATATCATTGTTTCTCTTGCTGGCTTATACCCCTTTCCCTCATTTAGCACATACTCAATAAATTTTCCCCGTATTTTCCAAAAGTCTGTTTGTTTACATATTCCCCTTTTAATTTTAATATTGCAAGTTAGCTTATCATTAATCATTATTAATGATAAGGGGGAAATGCTTTTATAAGATTAATGGATATGTCAGTGTTGATGGCATTGAAGACCCCTGAGACATATTGCCATGGCTGCCTGTTTGTGTTTCTGGTTTAAGGAGAGAGATAGTAACCATCTCTGATGTTGTTCTCTGTCTGTTTTCTTTTGAAAACCCCATTAAAGTGGGTGGACCAGTCTAGTTTGCCCAAGCACAGGAAGACTGGCCCTCCTGCAGGGCCCGGCGGGAGCGAGGCGCTGTTGGAAAGAAGCCGCTTACGGGTCCAGGACAAGGAACTGCAGGAGATCTCAGATGACGGCTGGTGCCTCAGCATGCATCAGCCTTGGGCCTCCTTGCTGATCAAAGGAATCAAAAGGTAAGCAGGTGACAGTAACCAGGAATGAGTTTTTGTTATGATCTGTTTTCAAGAGTGTGGCTTCTAGAATTTAATTTTTGTTGATATTTTGCCTCAGAAAACCCTATGATATTCATGGGATTGCCATAAGTCGGCAGGTGACTTGAAGGCACATACAGAAGACCTTTTCTTCTCCTGCATCCTACGCTAGGTGGGGCTCTTTCCCACTCTTCCTCTGAGCAGAACTGCTGCATAGCTCCAGCTTGGTTAGCCAAGGGCCAGCAACCTTTTCCGCTCTCAAGGGCTGCAATTGATTGTGGGTCAGGGACCAAACACACAAAACAAAAAACATCTGCAACCCAGCAATCCTGATGCAGATGGCCTTTTCCTTCCTGCTAGTGGCAAGTGGGGGACAAGAGAGATGTATGAGGCGCAGTGGGGGAGAAAGGGAAGAGCCATCTCCCTACACTGTCCTCCAGCTTTGCTAAATCAGGCTAGTACTTCCTCGTAACTGCTAGTAGCAGGAGAAAAAGAATCTAATGGGGGCATTTAGCAGCAAAAAAATCAACTGTGTCTTCTTTCCCAAGGGGCCTTGTGGCTTTCTCTTGGAATCTCTTGAGAAGCTAGTGTAGCCCATAATCCCTGTTTCATTGAAGTATTTATTTATTTATTTACGACAGTTATATGCTGCCCTTCTCAACCCAAAGGGGACTCAGAGCGGCTAGCAAGTATATATATACACACACACACATACATACATACACACACAATATATTATATTGTTAGCATAGTACAATATCAGTATTAAATATTACTATATTGTACTATACCATTATATTGTAACATTAGTAATATTACATGTAATGTAAATATATAATTATAATATCATTATTAGTATTATATTGCATTACATTATAATATTATAAATATTATATGTATACACAATATATTATATTATATTACATTATATTATATTACTAGCAGTCCCCTGCCACGCGTTGTTGTGGCCCAGTCTGTGTATTTGTGTTTTGTGTGTGTATATATGTGTGTATGTGTGTGTATATATGTGTTTGCGTATATATATTTGTGTGTGTATATTTGTGTATTTGTGTGTTTATGTGTGTACATGTATACTGTGTATATGTGTATGCTTGTCTATATGCATATTTGTGTGTATATATGTATGTATGTGGATATGTATATATGTATGTGTGCATGTATATGTGCATATGTATATGTATATATGTGTGTATGTATATGTATGCGTGTATATGTGTATATTTGTGTGCGTATGTGTGTATGAATGTGTACATGTGCATATGTATATGAATGTATGTGTATGTGTATATGTATATATAGTGTATTTTTTGGTTTTTAAATCTGTTAAGCTGGAGTTTTGTGTGTGCGCGCATGTGTGTGTGTTTGTTTATGGATGATGGACACTTGTTGGACTGTTAGGTGTGTTGTGTCCAAATTTCGTATCAATTCGTCCAGTGGTTTTTGAGTTGAGTTAATCCCACAAACGAACATTACATTTTTATTTATGTAGATTAGAATAGCACAGGGGACAAGATAGAACTTTCCCCTGGCCCCCTCTCTCTTCACTCTTGCCCAGATCGGGCAAGAGTTGCTGGGGGAAGGGGTCACCAGCTGATGACATATGCAGGGGACAAGATAGAACTGTCCCCTCCCCCCTCTCGTCACTCTGCCCAGATCAGCAGTTGGTGCTGGGGGGAGGGGTCCCTGACTGATGACATATGCAGGAGACAAGATGGAACTGTCCCCTGGCCCCCTCTCTCTTTACTCTGTCCCAGTGAATTAGACTCTCAGTTTAGAGCAGGGATGAGAAGAATCTGGCCTGAAGGTCACTGTTGTAGTTCATCCATTGATTGTGCCTGAACCTGATCTCTCTGGGGATTCTTGGCCTGTTAGTCGTTCAGAGGACACTGGGGATTCTGGGTCTGCGAGTCAGCAGGAGAGCCAGCAAGAGAAAATCTCTTGCTGGCTCTCCTGCTGACTCGCAGACCCAGAATCCCCAGTGTCCTCTGAATGACTAACAGAAACACTTAAAATGTTTCTGAAGGCCACATTCCTGAAAAGGCAGTTTGCTAGGGAAGCAAGGTCAAAAACGGATCTGAGCTCAGAGGATGAAAAAAAAGTTCAGGTGGGCAGACTAAAGACTGGTTAAATAGGAGATTTACGATCCATCAACATAGAGCTTTTCAGGAGAGTTTGCGAAGGTCAAGATGCCTATTAGCCAAAAAGTCCTTATCAGTTTCCCAGGGGGAGAAGGCATGACTTTATATTAGCTAGCCCAGCAGATGGGTCCATCAGTCCAGGCAACGTTGATGTTTGAGTTTAGATCCATTGTCAAGTCAAGGGATTTCTAGTTCCAGGTTCCATGTTTCCTTTTGTTCATGTCTCATGATTCCAAGTTTTGAGGATTGTTTCTAAATCTCATGTTTTGGATTTATTTTGCTTTTGTATTCCTGGTTTTTGGTGCTATTCCTATATTTTGATTTCTGTGGATTATTCTCGATAATTTGGTATTTTGATACTATTTTGCAGATTGCTTTTCATATATATTCCTCAATAAACTGCTTTGTTATTTTACCTTGGACTGGAGTTTTATTTATCGTGTCATCAGCAACCATTGTATTACAATTCTAACAGAGCAAAACAAACACAGAGATTAAAAAGAAAAAGAAAAAAGAAAGAAAGAAAAAAAAACCACACAGATTTTGTAAATTTGGTATTTGGTTAAATGTCCTTTGACCAGTATCTGGCCACTTGGAGTGCCTCTGGGGTTGCCGCGAGAAGGTCCTCCATCGTGCATGTGGCAGGGCTCAGGGTGCATTGCAGCAGGTGGTCAGTGGTTTGTTCTTCTCCGCACTCGCATGCCGAGGATTCCACCCTGTAGCCCCATTTCTTAAGATTGGCTCTGCATTTCGTGGTGCTCGAGCGCAGTCTGTTCAGCGCCTTCCAAGTCGCCCAGTCTTCTGAGTGCCCAGGGGGGAGTCTCTCATCTGGTATCACCCATGAATTGAGGTGCTGGGTTTGGGCCTGCCACTTTTGGACTCTCGCTTGCTGGGGTGTTCCAGCGAGTGTCTCTGTAGATCTAAGAAAACTATGTCTTGATTTAAGTCGTTGACGTGCTGGCTGATACCCAAACAGGGGATGAGCTGGAGATGTCTCTGCCTTGGTCCTTTCACTATTGGCTGCTACTTCCCGGCGGATGTCAGGTGGTGCAATACCGGCTAAGCAGTGTAATTTCTCCAGTGGTGTGGGTCGCAGACACCCCGTGATAATGCGGCATGTCTCATTAAGCGCCACATCCACTGTTTTAGTGTGATGAGATGTGTTCCACACTGGGCATGCATACTCAGCAGCAGAGTAGCATAGCGCAAGGGCAGATGTCTTCACTGTGTCTGGTTGTGATCCCCAGGTTGTGCCAGTCAGCTTTCGTATGATGTTGTTTCTAGCGCCCACTTTTTGTTTGATGTTCAGGCAGTGCTTCTTGTAAGTCAGAGCACGGTCCAAAGTGACTCCCAGGTATTTGGGTGCGCTGCAATGCTCCAGTGGGATTCCTTCCCAGGTAATCCTCAGAGCTCGGGATGCTTGTCTGTTCTTAAGGTGAAAGGCGCATGTCTTTGTTTTAGATGGATTAGGGGTCAGCTGGTTTTCCCTGTAATAGGCAGTAAGAGCACCTAGAGCTTCGGAGAGCTTCTGTTCAACCATCTCAAAGCTCCCTGCTTGAGCAGTAATGGCACGATCATCAGCATAGATGAAACTGTCTGTCCCTTCTGGCAGTGGCTGGTCATTTGTGTAGATGTTGAACATGGATGGAGCAAGCACGCTCCGCTGAGGCAGGCCGTTCTTCTGTTTCCGCCATCTGCTTCTCTGGCCCTGGAACTCAACAAAAAAGCTCCTGTTTTGTAGCAAGTTTCCTATGAGGCGGGTGAGGTGGTAGTCCTTTGTGATATTATACATTTTTCTCAGGAGGAGGCGGTGGTTCACAGTATCATAGGCTGCTGACAAGTCTATGAAGACAGCTCCTGTGATCTGCTGCCTTTCAAAGCCATCTTCTATGTGCTGGGTCAGGTTCAGCACTTGCGATGTGCAGCTTTTGCCTTTTCTGAAGCCAGCTTGCTGTGGGATCAGACAGGGGTCTATGTTTTCCATAATTCTATGCAAAATAAGTCTCTCCAGAACTTTGTAGAGGTGGCACAACAGGGAGATTGGTCTGTAGCTTTTTGGGTCATTACGGTCTTTGCCTGGCTTCAAGATGGCGATGACTCTTGCTTTCCTCCAGATTTTGGGGATCTGACAGGATGCAGTGCAGTTGTTCATCAGCTCCAGCAGCCAGCGCCTTGCTTTTGGACCAAAGTTCTTGATTTGTTCCATCCGTAGATCATCCAAGCCAGCTGCTTTGCCATTCTTACATTTGTTGAGAGCCATGTCCAATTCAGTAGATGTAAAGGGTTCATGGAGGTTGTTGTTCTCAATCTCCGGCTGTCTGGCTATTGGTTTCTTTCCTACTTTGGTGGCAAGGTTGGGTTTCCCATTCTTCAAGAGTTGGTGTGCTATCTGATCTGCCTTTATGTTGGCGTGGGTATTAGTTTGTGAGGGATCGTTGCTCAGCCGTCTCAGCAGCCTCCACGCCTTCTGGCTGCTCCTGCCCATGTCGACCTCTGTGATCAACTTGATCCACTGTTCTTTCTTGGCTTCAGAGATGGAGGACACAATGCTCTGCGCTGCCTGAAGAGTCTGCTCACTGAATGGGTCTTTGTTGTGGAGCCTGTAATAGTTTTCCAACAAGGCGGCTGTTTCAGGAGTAATGCCCTGAAGGTAGTGGGTTCTGCAGCCTCTCGGTATGGAGGCCCGTGAGCAGGTTTTCACTATTTCAATAAAATGTTCGTATTCCTCAGGGATTGGCGCGACCGATGTGATCATGTCGTCTAACATGTCTGAGAATTTAGTCCAATCTGCCTTTCTGAAGTTGTATCTTCGTTTAAATCGAACTTCCTGAGGCCTTATTGTTGGGAACAGTTGGCATATTATTGGTCGGTGCTGTGTGTTTGGGATTGGTGGTCCCACTGATTTGGTGCATTGCTGTACGATGCTGTCGCTCACAAATAAGAGGTCTGGGTTATAACCTCGGTGCCATCTCCCGCTGTTGTAGGATGGTGGGAGCTTGCTATCATGGATGAGTGATAGTTTGTGCAGTTCAGACCAGGACAGGACAGCCTCTCCATTTCTGTCCTCTTGGGCATAGCCCCATACGTGGCTATGGCTGTTGAAGTCACCAATTACTACCGCCCTTTGGTGCCTGTCAAAGTTCTCGGGGGAGAAGAAGCAGAAATCTTCATTTGGGGGCTTGTACACAGAGGTGATGGTGATGTTATTAAGCTCTACTGTTATAACCTCGATATTGTTTTCTTCAGTGTTGTGGGCACTGCTGACTTGGAGGCCTGGTTTGACGAAGACAGCACTTCCATACTGCGCATGTGGTCTTTCCGCTACTAGGATCATTCCTGGAACTTTGGGTCGTTTCTGTTGTTCATCCCTGTGTGTTTCTTGGACACACAGCACGTCGCATTTCTTATCTCGGCACAGTTCATAGAGCAGTTGTTCTTTGGCAGCTGACATGCCTTCGATGTTGATTGTGATTATTGTCATGGTTGGTCCTGAAAAGGACCGTTGGTTGTTTTGCTTCCTTGTTTGCATGCTTCAAGTCGTCTCTGGTTGCTTCTGGATCGAGAGAATCGGCCGTCTACGAAGACGTTGCCCAGGGGACGCCCGGATGTCTTGCAATCCTGCGAGGAGGCTTCTCTCATGTCCCCCTTGGACTGGAGTGTGTGTTACGTATAGAGGTGGTTCCCAGTCTTTAAGTGCAACAGTCATATCCATTCCCTAAGATTGATTTTTTTTCCCTTTTTGGATTTTGTTTTGCCTCGGAATATCCTTAAAAGTCCGCTAACAGGAGTGGAAACACATTTGCCATATTGTTTGGCCTGCTCTGAGCCTTCCTGCTGTGAATAAGGTCTCTCTTGAATTTGTATGAGTATTGCTCTGGTCCTTCATTGATCATAATTCTGGAGCCAGTCTTGGATCTTCTGAGCTCTTTCCTTGGATTTCCAGCTTTGCAATTCTGTCTGTTTTTGAATAGTGTTCTATGCAAATGATTGGCGATTGTCTCCCGCAGAGTGCGGAGTTCAAGATACAAAAGTGGCACCTGATTTGTGTCCACAATGGTGTAGGTACTCTGGTCAGCATGCCCTCAATCCCTCCTTCTCTCTGTAGGGTAGAAGGTAGAACGTGGTACACATCGCACAGGGGCCGACTCTGGATAGCTGCTACAGCGAAAAGACCTTCCCAGCAGGAGATCTCTGAGCTTGAGACCACCTACAAAATCCTCTTGCAGAAAGGTGAGTCCTCTGTGGACAGGAGGCCAACGCAACCTCTCTGAAAGTACTCATTTTTCTTGAGAGTCCATCTCAAATTAGTGACCAGAAATGTTTTATTTTCGTTACCATTTTGACATGAAAACAAACTAATTTTAGGGATTGGGGTAATGGGTGTTAGAAATATTAAATATTAACTAGGTATTTTTAATTACAAAAATGTGACTCAAGTACAGAAAGGATCAGTGTTTCTCAACCTTCCTAATGCCGCAACCCCTTAATACATTTCCTCATGTTGTGGTGACCCCCAACCATAACATTATTTTGTTACTTCATAACTGTAATGTTGTTCCTGTTATTAATTGTAATGTAATTATCTGATAAGCCGGATGTATTTCCAAATTTGGCACAAATACCCGATATGCCCAAATTTGAATAGTGGTGGGGTTGGTGGGGGGGATTGATTGATTTCGTCATTTGGGAGTTGTAGTTGCTGGGATTTATAGTTCACCTACAATCAAAGAGCATTCTGAACTCCAGCAACAATGGAATTGAACCAAACTTGGCACACAAAACTACCATGGCCAACAGAAAACACTGGAAGGGTTTGGTGGGCATTGACCTTGATTTTGGCGTTGTAGTTCACCTACATCCAGAGAGCACTGTGGACTCAAACAATGATGGATCTGGACCAAACTTGACATGAATACTCAATATGCTCAAATGTGAACACTGGTGGAGTTTGGGGAAGATAGACCTTGACATTTGGGAGTTGTATTTGATGGGATTTATAGTTCACCTACACTCAAAGAGCATTCTGAACCCCACCAACAGTCAAATAGGACCAAACTTCCCACAGAGAACCCCCATGACCAACAGAAAATACTGTGTTTTCTGATGGTCTTTGGCGACCCCTCTGACACTCCCTGGCGACCCCCAGGTTGAGAACCACTGAATTAAATGGATGCAATGACTCAGCAAAAACTAGTTCAGTATAAGCAGGTGTGCCTGTAGCTTAGTAGCCCTCAGTCTGTGAGAAGTCTCTGTGGAAGAAAGGCCTCACTGTGTCAATAGGCCTCAGTATAGTATGCCTCAGTATTAGCTCACCTCAGTCTGAGAGGTGTCAGTCTGAGAGAGCCCTCAGTGTGAAAATGCCTCAGTGGGAGAAAGGCCTCAGTGGGAGAGAGGCCTCAGTATGAGTAATCCTGATGTAAGAAGCTTATGTTAGAGAAGCCCCAGGTTGAAGACCTCATGTGTAAAGCTCCAGTGTGAAGGCTGCTGTGTGTAAAAAGCTACTGTGTGAATTCGGAATGAGAGGAAGCTTGTTGAGAGTGACGCTGTTTATCTGCATGAGAAAGAAGCCCAGCATGGAAGCAAAGAAGGAAGTATTAAGAACTTTATTTGTGTTATGGAAACCTTGTTCTTATAAACAGTGCAACCATATTATTTTACTACAAAGAAAAACCTCCTATGGAAGATATAATATTGGTCTGTGTGTTTTTGTTATTTTCATCATTTTTGGCGACTGCTACTGGGTCACGCTGCTGATAGGGCCTTTTGTGTGATTTTAATCAAAGTGGTCTCATAATCATTCCATTTTTAAAAATTAGGAGTTAGGGTCGCCAGGGGGCAACTCCTTCTGTTTCCTAAACAGCTCAAGAGGGGCAATGTACATGAAGTAAAATTACATCATATAATGTTCAGATGGAATCTCCTTTCTTGTAGTTTGAAGCCATTGTTCCATTGCGTCCTAGTCTCCAGGGCAGCGGAAAACAAGCTAGCTCCCTCCTACCTGTGACTTCCCCTCACATATTTATACATGGCTATCATGTCTCTTCTTCAGGCTAAACATGCCCAGCTCTTTAAGCCGCTCCTCATAGGGCTTGTTCTCCAGACCCTTGATTATTTTAGTCGTCCTCCTCTGGACACATTCCAGCGTGTCAATATCTCTCTTCAATTGTGGTGCCCATAAGTGGACACAATATTCCAGGTGTGGTCTAACCAAGGCAGAATAGAGAAGTTTCCTCCTTTTTGTGGAAATTGTCCACATGCTTCTGAAACATGGCCATACGGCCCGGACAACTCACAGCAACTCAGTGATTCCAGCCATGAAAGCCTTCGATAATACACAGGAAATGTCATTTTTGAAGAAAAGTTCACTTTTCCCCTCCATAAATTCCCTCTTTCTTTTCCCTTTCCTGCTTTCCTTTCCTGCCTTTCCCATACTCTGCTCCCTATCTCTTGATTTCCATATGTCTTCCGTATTACGGAAGATCCAATTGACCCTGACACGGAAAGAAAGTGGCTGAGGCAACGTAACATTGAGATAAAGCATTTGAGCATCCTTCCATACGCTTGGGCTTAGGACATGGCCAGACGTGAAGTATGACAGTAATGTGTGCCCTGACCAGTATTCCGATCTAAAGGCCATGTGTCAGATTGGATTCCAGCCTGTGGACTTTGGCTTCGAAGCAGCAGCTCCGACCTCCTGTGCTGTGATCTCAGACACTTTGGTTCCGCTGGGGAAGGTCGAGCACAGAACATAGTGAGAGATGACAGGTCAGGATTTCAAATGCCTGTCTGTTTGTTTGTGGGAGACCGTTCTGAGAAAGGCAGCTTGTCCCAGTATGGAGTGTGCTATCTTGGCTCCTCGCAGCATGGGAATCAGCAGAGAACTGGGTTCCTGGTGTAGCTGTATTATTATTACTACACTCAGCCCTCTGTAGCCACATATTCTGGGTTGAAAATATTTTTTTGGAAAATAATCCAAAAAGCAAACCTTGACCCCTCCCCAATTTTACTGTATTATTGTATACTAGCCGTCACTTTTGAAATGGTCATATGACGGATCAAATAAATAAATATTATTATTATTATTGTATACTAACCGTCCCCTGCCACACGTTGCTGTGGCCCAGTTTATGTGTTTTGTGTGTATATATATTTGTCTATATGTGTGTTTGCATATATATGTGTGGTTTTGCGCATGCATTGTAATGTATTTTTTGTTTTTTAGCTTTTTAAGTCTTTTCTGTTGTGTTTTTCAGTGTTTTTATGAGTGATGGTTACTCGTTGGCCTGATATGTGTATTGCGTCAAAATTTGGTTTCAATTCGTCCAGTGGTTTTTGGGTTATGCTACTCCCACATACGAACATTACATTTTTATTTATATAGAAGACTAGCTGTCCCCTGCCATGCTGTGGCCCAGTCTGTACATGTGTGTGTGTGTATATTTGTGTAAGGTAAAGGTAAAGGTTTTCCCGTGACATTAAGTCCAGTCATATCCGACCCTGGTGGGTGGTGCTCATCTCCATTTCTAATCCGAAGAGCCGGCGTTGTCTGTAGACACCTCCAAGGTCATGTGGCCGGCATGACTGCATGGAGCGCCTCTACCTTCCCGTTGGAGCGGTACCTTTTGTTCTACTCACATTTGCATGTTTTAGAACTGCTAGGTTGGCAGAAGCTGGGGCTAAAATGCATTTCCCCCATTTGAACCTGTGACATATGTGTGTTTGCGTATATATGTGTGGTTTTGCACATGAGTTGTAATATATTTTTGTTTTTTTGGTTTTTTAACTCCCTTCCACTGTGTTTTTCATTGTTTTTATGAGTGATGGTCACTCCTTGGCCTGATAGGTGTATTGTGTCCAAATTTGGTGTCAATTTGTCCAGTGGTTTTTGAGTTATGTTAATCCCACAAACAAACATTACATTTTTATTTATATAGATTTACCAGTAGCTGCTGCATTTCCCACCCTAGGTTTATATTCGAGTCAATACGTTTTCCCAATTTTTTGTGGTCAAATTAGGTGCCTCAGTTTATATTCGGGTAGGCTTGTATTCGAGGATATATGTAATACTTTTTTTTTATTAATAATGACTATTACACTTGTTTGATTATTGGCTCTCTTTCCTGCTGGGAGATTTTTGCTTGTCCTTGTTCATTCCCTCGCTTTTGATTGTCACAAATGTTGTAAATTCTGCATGACCTTAAATTGTAGAATTTCAGGCAGAAAAATGTATTCTAATTAAGGAGCTGGCATATTTCTTGGCCCAGGACCTGGATGTTTGGGCAGCGAAAATAATGCTTGACCTTTGTTGAGTTGCCACCTAGGCCCAGTAATGGTCTTGTGCTGTTGGAGACACATTCATGGAACAGATGGGAGGGCCTTGGAACGTCTGGAGAACCACCTCCAGGACTGTCGGAGAGCTTTCCCCCTGCAACTATTATCAGACAATGCTTTTCAAAGGAAATGTACACAGTGTCCAAGCCATAAAATAAGCAGTTAAAAGCACTGTAGAGAGAACAGCCAAGGGCTAATCGGGAGCATGTGGAGAACAGCGGAGAGGGCTTGGGATCAAAGGTGGGAGTCTGCCTGATGCTTTTCTCTTTTTCTCACCACAGATTTGGAATTCCCCCAAGATTATCCCTCCAGCTGCCTCCTTGGCTGCGTCGACTTGAGTGACTGCTTGTCGCAAGAGCAATTTAAGGAACAGGTAAGCTGAGCAAAGGTCTGCCCATATAGGCGGTTGATGGAGCAGTGGCATGTTGTTTTGGTACTTGTGGCAAAAATGTATGCATCCCCCCCCCCAAAAAAACCCACTTGTTCTGACTTCTGCAGTGATTTTCCTAGCTGAACATCCACAAAGACCCTGTTGGTAAAGAAAATGTGGGAAATGTGATACCCATATTTTATTTATTTATGTATTTGCGACATTTATATGCCGCCCTTCTCACCCTGAAGGTGACTCAGAGTGGCTTACAAGATACACACACACACATATATACACATATATACACACACATACACACATACAATATATTATATTATTAGCATAGTCCAATACCAGTATTATATATTACTGTATTGTACTACACCATTATATTGTAATATTATTAGTAATATTACACGTAATATAAAATATATAATTATAATACTGTATTATTATATTGTATTACATTATAATATTATAAATATTACTAGCCGTCCCCCGCCACGTGTTGCTGTGGCCCAAATGGGGGTTCTGTGTGGGAGGTTTGGCCCAATTCTATCATTGGTGGGATTCAGAATGCTCTGTGACTGTAGGTGAACTGTAAATCCCTGCAACTACAACTCCTGAATGTCAAGATTCTATTTTCCCCAAACTCTACAAGTGTTTACATTTGAGCATATGGAGTATTTGTGTAGAGTTTGATCCAGATCCATCATTGTTTGAGTCCACAGTGATCTCTGGATGTAGGTGAACTACAACTCCAAAACCAAAGGACACTGCCCACCAAACCCTTCCAGTATTTCCTGTTGGCTATCATGTCTCCTCTCAGCCTTCTCTACTTCAGGCTAAACATGCCGAGCTCTTTAAGCCGCTCCTCATAGGGCTTGTTCTCCAGACCCTGGATCCTTTGAGTCTCCTTCTTCCTCTGAACACATTCCAGCTTAGAGTCAACATCTCCATTTAGTTGTGGTGCCCAGAATTGGACACAGTATTCCAGATGTCAAACGGTATAAATTCTAGAGTGTAGATAAGTGTGTCAAACTTGTGGCCCTCCAAATGTTTGGGAAGCCATTGGAGTCTGGAAACAGAAGTCTTAAAATGCCTGGAGGGCCACAACTCTTTGACACCACTGGTACAGATGCACCTCAAGTTAATCCATTGAAAGAAGAAGAATCGGGACCAGAGAGGGATGGCTTCAACGCATTCAAGTTAGAGATAGCTTGCACTTTTCAAAAGCCGCACAGTCTGCGTGGGAAAGCCTGCAAAGCCGAGCAGGAGGAGGCGAGAAAGGAACTGTGAGAAACCACCACGGCTCATAGTAATAGATTTGGTAATCAAAATGACTTGACGAAAAGGAGAAAAAATACCGTCCTAACGGCTTTGGTTGCTGAGGTTACAAACCACAGTCCTGCTCTGCTCCTTAACTGGACACATCGTCCCCGGAGGCTGCGGAGAGCTTTCTGCCTGCTGCTCACAGATAACAGAAACACATTGGCAAGGGGTTGGGCGGCTCTGAAGGAGAGACACCAAACGCCTTAGCAAGGCTGCTTCACTCCCTTTTCATCTCACCCGGATGGAAGCTCAACCTTGCGATTCACGCTGACTGATCTGTGCAAAACCGCACTGGAAGTGGTAAGAAAGGAGGTAGGCCTTAGGGTCACCACAAAGCACAATGGCGAGGAAGCAGCCTGCGCTGGGTGCAAGGAGGGAAGATGTACAGTCAGCAATCCACGTTTGCTAGGATTATTTATTTATTTTTCTGCGACATTTATATCCAACCCTTCTCACTCCGAGGCTTACATAATTGGCATTATTCCGTGCCCAAACAACAGCAACAATTAAAAACAATTAAACAACAATTTACAGCAACATATGTTGTATCCTGTGCTTTACTAATAATATAATATATTGTATATACATATAATATTTATCTATATAAATAAAAATGTAATGTTCATTTGTGGGATTAACATAACTCAAAAACCACTGGACGAATTGACACCACATTTGGACGCAAGACACCTCTCAGGCCAACAAGTGACCATCACTCATAAAAACACTGAAAAACACAGCGGAAGAAACTCAAAAAGCCAAAAAACCAAAAAAATACATTACAATGCACGTGCAAAACCATACGTATATACACAAACACACATATATACACACATATATGCATATACACATACAAAACATATACACAGAAAGAAGGAAGGAAGGAGGGAAGGAGAGAAGGAAGGAAGGAAAGAAGGGTAGAGAAGGAAGGAGAGGAGGGAGAGAAGGAAGGGAAAGAAGAAAGAGGGAAGAAGCGAAAGAAGGAAAGAAAGAAGGGTAGATAAGGAAAGAAAGGGGGAGAAAGAGGGAAAGAGAGAAGGAAAGAAAGAAAGGTAGAGAAGGAAGGAAGGAGAGAAGGAGGGAGAGAAAAAGGGAAAGATGAATGGAAAGGAGGGAATAAGAGAAAGAAGGAAAGAAAAACGGTAGAGAAGGAAGGAAGGAGAGAAGGAGAGAGAGAACGAAATAAAAAAGTGAAAGAGGGAAGGAAGGAGAGAAGGAACAAAAGAGAGAAAGAGGGAGAGAAGGAAGGGAGGAAAGAGACAAAGAAGGATGGAACCAAAGAGCAAAGGAAGTGAGGAAAGAAACAGGTAGAGAAGGAAGAAAAGAAGGGAAAGAAAAAGAGGGAAGGAAGGAGAGAAAGAAAGAAGGAGGGAAGGTTGGCCACAGCATGGCGGGTACAGCTAGTAATATTATAATGTAATACAATATAATACTACTAATAATAATACAATATTATAATTATATATTTTATATTATATGTAATATTACTAATAATATTACAATATAATGGTGTAGTACGATATAGTAATATATAATATATAATACTGATACTGTACTATGCTAATAATTTAATATATTGTGTGTATATATATATATATCTCTCTCTTGTAAGTTGCTCTGAGTCTCCTTCAGGGTGAAAGGGGCGGCATATAAATGTCGAGAATAAAAATAAAAATAAATAAATGTTAATGATAATAAACTTTATTTATAACCCGCCTCCATCTCCCCAAAGGGAATTTGGGGCAGCTAACATGAGGCCAAGCCCAAAATAATGCAACATAATACAACATAAACACAGAACAACAAGGGAATACATCATATAAACACTAGATGACTAGTGTGCAGAGATCCAAAGCCAGATCATCAAATAATCATATTCATTAATCCAGCGTCAATTCCAACTGCATTGCACAGATAATTATGCTGGGCCAAATACTTGCTCCCAAATCAGTTGTTTGCAAAATGACAGGAGGGAAGGGGCCAATCGACTCCCACTCCCACAGCCGACGAGCCACCACTAAGAAGGCCCTGTCTCTCGTTCCCACCAGTTGCACCTGTGAAGGTGGTGGGGCTGAGAGCAGGGCCACCCCAGAAGATCTTAACCTCCATGATGGTTCATAGAGGGAGATGCGTTCGGACAGGTAAGATGGGCCAGAGGTTCAGGGCTTTATAGGCCAAAGCCAGCACCTTGAATTGTGCTCAGTAGCAAACCAGCAGGCAGTGGAGCTGGCGCAATAGGGGGGTTGTGAGCTCCCTATACACCGCTCCCATTAGTACTGGGATTTATAGTTCACCTGCAGTCCAAGAGCAGTTTGCACCCCACTGTTGATGGACCTCGACTTAGGTTGGCACATAGCCTGAGTCTCCATGAGAAGGAACAGTGGCCAGGCAGTGAACTAATTGCCATGGACTCTGCGATTGCAGATGCAAGGATTTTTCCTTCAGAAATGGAATGCTGCTAAAAGTGAGCCAGTAAGCTTTTGGGCTCCCAACCCCACCTGTCGGAACTCAGACGCCTTAAAGAGTCAGACTCAAGAGTATGTCCAAAAGTAGTTTATTAACCCAAAGCAAAAGGACTCAAAGACACTTACTTCAGTGTCTCTGGTCAAAACTCAAAGGTAGCAGCAAGTTCCAGCTTTAAAAAAACCCTAAAGCAATAATCCGGATTATCCGGAGAAAAGATCCGGATTAAACTGAAGTGCTTCCAAAGTCACGCAAAACAACACAGCAAGTAAAGGACGAACAAACAAAGAGCTGTGAAGCAGGGGACGTAGTCAAAAGAAGTCTGAGGTCGAAGAAAGCCAAATCCGAAGTTGCGAGGTTCCAAAAGTCCACGTAGGCAGCGTCATAATCGAAAGCAGTCTGAAGTCAAAGAAGGAGAAATCCGCACTCACGAGAATCCAAGCCAAGTTGTAACATGATAGGAAGCAGCAACCTGCAGATCCAGGACCCAAGCCCAACACGAAAGCAGCAGCGACAAAACCCAAGGCATGAAACCAACACTTTGCCTTCTGCAAAGAACCACCATTTCAGTGCCTACTTTTCTCTTACACCTCATCATCCGATGATGAGCTGACGTCCGCCCTGCCATTACCACTTACAGCTGTCCTTATTTCCACACCTGAACTCCGACGCCCATCCCTCCAACTCTTCCACCCCTCCAACTCTTCCACCCTGGAATTTGAGATCATCTGGGGAGGCCCTGCTCTCGACCCCACCACTATCACAAGTGAGGCTGGTGGGGACGAGGAGCAGGGCCTTCTCAGTGGTGGCCCCCCACCTGTGGAACTCACTCCCGGGGGAAATTGGGACATCAACATCCCTCCTTGCCTTTAGGAGAAAGGTAAAGACGTGGCTATTGGACCAGGCCTTTGGGCATCCTGACAATTAGATATGGAATCCAGATAGATAGGACTGACAATGTGCGGAAAGTAGAACCTAACTATGAGTCTGTTAAACGCTGTCCAGCAATGAGGTTTGTATTGCTTTTACTGTTTTAATTGTTTTAATTGCTTTTACTTTATGGGTTTTTTGGATGTGTCACCGATAATAATGACTGCTTAGGTTAATTGTTATCATTGTTATAATTGCTATTGTTATTGATGTTATGTTTTGTTATCATGTAATGCGGGCATCGAATTGTGCCTTGTTGTGTAAGCCACCCTGAGTCCCCCTCGGGGTGAGAAGGGCGGGGTATAAGCGACTGTAATAAATAAATTGTCAATAATAATAATAATAATAATAATACTTTATTTATACCTCGCTACCATCTCCCAAGGGACTCGGTGCGGCTTACATGAGGCCGAGCCCAAAATACATCAATACATGCAATAACAACCACAATACAAAGCAAAATACAAATACTAATACAAAGAAATTAAAATAAAACACATAAATAGCATAAACATTGAACAATAGCACAAAACACATTTAAAATCTATGGCTGGGCCCAATGTAATTAAAGTTAAAAATAATGCTGGGAATGAACAAGACAGAGGAGGTAGGGCGTTGGTGGAAAGGTACAAGCAATCCTAAATCAGTATGAAGTGCTTTTAGAGGACATAATGCTAAGGGTTCATTATTCTGGGAAGGCACACTGGAACAACTACGTTTTCAAGCTTCTCCTAAAGACTGCCAAAGTTGGGGCATGCCTGATGTCTTTAGGAAGTGAGTTCCAGAGACGAGGGGTCACCACCGAGAAGGCCCTCAAGACTTAGATCTCCCCAAGACTCAGCAGTATTTCCCGATTGCCAATCCCCACCACCAGAAAACCTCACAAACGTATCACTTGACGTTGGCTGAGTACATACATCACAAACCTCTTGAACCTTAGTCCAATCCAGTGTGTCATCCCTATCCCCATCCCTCTCAGACCCATCAGTCCCAGAGAAACCCATGAAACCCACCGTCCTGGGCCTGGTCCTGTTCAACATCTTTATTAATGACTTAGATGAAGGGCTAGAAGGCATGATCATCAAGTTTGCAGACGACACCAAATTGGGAGGGATAGCCAATAGTCCAGAACACAGAAGCAGGATTCAAAACAATTTTGACAGATTAGAGAGATGGGCCAAAACTAACAAAATGAAGTTCAGCAGTGACAAATGCAAGATACTCCACTTTGGCAGAAAAAATGAAATGCAAAGATACAGAATGGGTGACGCCTGGCTCGAGAGCAGTACGTGTGAAAAAGATCTTGGAGTCCTCGTGGACAACAAGTTAAACATGAGCCAACAATGTGATGTGGCGGCAAAAAAAGCCAATGGGATTTTGGCCTGCATCAATAGGAGCCTAGTGTCTAGATCTAGGGAAGTAATGCTACCCCTCTATTCTGCTTTGGTTAGACCACATCTGGAATATTGTGTCCAATTCTGGGCACCACAATTCAAGAGAGATATTGACAAGCTGGAATGTGTCCAGAGGAGGGCGACTAAAATGATCAAGGGTCTGGAGAACAAGCCCTATGAGGAGCGGCTTAGGGAACTGGGCATGTTTAGCCTGAAGAAGAGAAGGCTGAGAGGAGATATGATAGCCATGTATAAATATGTGAGAGGAAGCCACAGGGAGGAGGGAGCAAGCTTGTTTTCTGCTTCCTTGGAGACTAGGACGCGGAACAATGTCTTCAAACTACAAGAGAGGAGATTCCATCTGAACATTAGGAAGAACTTCCTGACTGTGAGAGCCGTTCAGCAGTGGAACTCTCTGCTCCGGAGTGTGGTGGAGGCTCCTTCTTTGGAAGCTTTTAAGCAGAGGCTGGATGGCCATTTGTCAGGGGTGATTTGAATGTAATATTCCTTCTTCTTGGCAGGGGGTTGGACTGGATGGCCCATGAGGTCTCTTCCAACTCTTTGATTCTATGATTCTATGATTCTATGAAAGACTCTTCGTCTGTGGGAGCAGTAAGTATATCTCGAATCTTCTTCCTTTGTCGCTCCTCATCCAATTCCTGCTCCCGAGTAACCCTCTTAGTTCCCCTATTCACATCCACTGTATCTCCTTCCTCTTCCTCACTCATTGACCCTTTGCTCTCAGAAAATCCTTCGAAGGAGTCTTCGTCAGTGGGTGACATAAGTATCTCCCAGATCCGTTTCCTTTGTTGTTCCTCATCAAGCTCTTGCTCATGAGCACTCCTCTTCCCCCTTCTGACACCCATACTACCACTTGCAATGTTACTAGCAGACTCTACTACAACCCCACCAGTATTCAAATTTGGGCATATTGGGTATTTGTGCCAAACTTGGTCCAGTGAATGAAAATACATCCTGCATATCAGATATTTACATTGTGATTCATAACAGTAGCAAAATTACAGTTATGAAGTAGCAACGAAAATAATGTTATGGTTGGGGGTCACCACCACATAACATTATTTCCGTTGCTACTTCATAACTGTAATTTTGCTACTGTTATCAATCACAATGTAAATATCTGATATGCAAGATGTATTTTCATTCACTGTATTAAGGGGTCGCGGCATTAGGAAGGTTGAGAACCACTGAAATCTAGTGTCCTGAAGCAGTCTTGGATTTCCTTCTTCTTACATTCTTAATAAAGCAAGTTTCTAGCCTTTGGGGCTGTAGCAATGGACTGGAAAGTCTGTTATCAGTACCTGATTAGATCTTAGAAGGATATGTGTGTGTGAGAGAGAAAGCTGAGTATATCAACTTCGTAAGTTGCCTTAGGCGTAGAGATGAGTCAGGTTATTAGCCCAGCTGGTCCAGTGGTATCTACTCAGGATAGCAGAGTCAGTCTCACACAGTTGGGAGTATCTGGAGTCCTGGACTTTTCTGATTGGACGGATCAGGCACCAACTTCAGCTGGTTAAGACTTACAGAATGAGTCCTGCATTGGACTCATTCTGTCTGACTCTAGGGTGTGGTGCTCATCTCCATTTCTAAGCCGAAGAGCCAGCGTTGTCCTTAGACACCTCCAAGGTCATGTGGCCGGCATGACTGCATGGAGCGCCGTTACCTTCCCGCCGGAGCCGTACCTATTGATCTACTCACATTTGCATGTTTTCGAACTGCTAGGTTGGCAGAAGCTAGGGCTGACAGCGGAAGCTCACGCCGCTCCCCGGAATCGAACCTGCGACCTTTCGATCAACAAGCTCAGCAGCTCAGTGCTTTAAACCACTGCGCCACCGGGGGCTTTCCTTGGCGTGCTGTGAGTTTTCCAGGCTGTGTGGCCATGTTCTAGAAGCATTCTCTCCCGATGTTTCGCCTGCATCTATGGCAGGCATCCTCAGAAGTTGTGAAGTCTGTTGGAAAATAGGAAAGTTGGGTTTATATATCTGTGGAATAATGTCCAGGGTGGGAGAAAGAACTCTTGTCTGTTTGAGGTAGGTGTGAATGTTTCAATTGGCCACCTTGATTAGCATTTAATGGCCTAGCAGTTTTCAAGGTCTGGCTTCTACTACCTGGGGGAATCCTTTGTTGAGAGGTGATTAGCTGCCCCTGATTGTTTCTTGTCTGGAGCCTTGTCTTTATTTCCTGTTATGATTTTACATAAACCCCATTTTCCTAGTTTCCAACAGACCTCACAACCTTTGAGGATGCCTGCCATAGATGCAGGCAAAACGTCAGGAGAGAATGCTTCTGGAACATGGCCATACAGTCCGGAAAACTTACAGCAACCCAGACAAGGGTTCTTTATCTCACCCTGGACATGCCACTTGTTTCACTGCCAACAAAATCCTTAAAGATGCTAGCCACATATGCAGGCATCACGTCAAGAGAGAATGCTGCTGCAACACGGCCATACAACCCGAACCCAAACACAAATATAAATGTTATCTTTTTGCACTGACTCCTGTAACATATACAATAGGTATATATGTTTTTGCACATTTGGTCTTGATCAATACCTTTGATCCGGACCATATCTAGTCTTATTTATACCCTGCTTATGTTTTGTGGATTTGTACTGCCATATCCATTCACGTTTGACTTATTCCTTATTTCAGCGCATTGGCACCCGGCTGTTTCATGATCCCTGGAATTCCTCTGTTGTTTGAGTGTTCCTCTTTATTTCCTATCCTGAGTTTAGAGTTTTTTTATATACTGGTAGCCAGATCTTGTTCATTTTCATGGTTTCCTCCTTTCCGTTGAAATTGTTCACATGCTTGTGGATTTCAATGGCTTCTCTTTGTAGTCTGACATGGTGGTTGTGAGAGTGGTCCAGCATTTCTGTGTTCTCAAATAATATGCTGTGTCCATGTTGGTTCATTAGGCTTCCAACAAAGGATGCCTCCAGGAAGCAACCATCGAGGTTTTATTATTATTTATTATTTTATTTACAGTATTTATATTCCACCCTTCTCACCCTGCAGGGGACTCAGGGCGGATTATAATGTACATATATATGGCAAACATTCAGTGCCATAGACCAGTGGTTCTCAACCTGTGGTCCCCAGATGTTTTTGGCCTTCAACTCCCAGAAATCCTAACAGCTGGTAAACTGGCAGGGATTTCTGGGAGTTGTAGGCCAAAAACATCTGGGGACCCCAGGTTGAGAACCACTGCCATAGACACACAACATATATAGACAGACACAGAGACAAGTTAAGATTCCAACTTTTCATGAGGGTATTCTGGCCACCAGGGGAGCTGTTGCTTCACCGTCTGGCCACCAGGGGAGCTGTTGCTTCACCGTCCATTTGTGACACTGATTAAGTACTTCCTCATTCTTTGCAGGTTTGCTGGAGATTTTTATGGCATCGTAAAATTAGCCTCCCCATGTAGGCGGTACCTAAATTTCCTACTTGAAGATGCAACTGTCTTTTGGGGTGCAAAGATCGACAGCAAGCTACATAAATTGGTCAGACACTCACTCCAACCCAGGCGGCTTTGAACTCATGACCTTTTGGTCAACCTGGTGTGCAGGACTGTGTTTTTACACATTTGACCTTGATCAATACCTTTGATCTGGACCATATCTTTCAGCCAACAGTCCCAAAAGAAAAAGTGTGCTGTAGAAGGCTTTGTAGCTACAATAATAATAATAATAATAATAATAATAATAATAAATAAATAAACTTTATTTATATCCCGCTATCATCTCCCCAAGGGACTCGGTGCGGCTTTCATGAGGCCGAGCCCACAACACATCAATAATAAAACAATAGCAACAAACAATACAAAAAACAGATAAAATACATCTCATAAACAAAAATAAAATAAAATAAAGCAGTACAGTGACACAACAAGCATTTAAAACCTATGGCTGGGCCAAACGGTTCTGGCTCTACTTACCTCTCCGAACCCATCTCCTCTATGAACCGGCTAGGACACTAAGATCATCTGGGGAGGCCCTGCTCTCTGTCCCGCCTGCATCACAGGCGCGCTTGGCGGGGACGAGAGACAGGGCCTTCTCAGTGGTGGCCCCTCGGCTGTGGAACGCCCTGCCTGCAGATATCAGATTGGCCCCCTCCCTGCTGGCGTTTCGGAGGAAAGTGAAGACCTGGCTGTTTGAACAAGCATTTGATTAAACAGTGTAACTGAACATAGGAATACGGAATAATGGATGATGAGACTGGATTCTGATTTTACTGTTGAGGCGCTAATGATTGTTATACTGATGTTTAATTATTCATGTTACAATTGTTTTTAATTGCCCTATACTTGTCTCGTGATGTATTGATGTTGTTCACCGCTTTGAGTTGCCTGAGGGCTGAGAAAAGCGGTATATAAATAAAGCAAATAAATAAATAAATAAATAAATGTGAAATTTAAAATTTGAAAAATAATGCTGGGCATGAGCAAGGTAGGATAAAACTGGGATGGAAATTTTTTGGAGGGGATAGGGCGTGCAAATCAATCAATCCTAAATCAATAATAAAGTGCATTTTGAGGGCATATTGCTGAGAAATTCTTATACAAGGCCATTACATGCTAATCAAGGTGGCAAATTGCAACATTCACACCTACCTCAATCGGACGAGAGTTCTTTCTCCCACCCTGGACATTATTCCACAGATATATAAACCCCATTTTCCTAGTTTCCAACAGACCTCCCAACCTCTGAGGATGCCTGCCATAGATGCAGGCAAAATGTCAGGAGAGAATGCTTCTGTAACATGACCATACAGCCCGGAAAACTTACAGCAACCCAGAGATTCCAGCCGTGAAAGCCTTTGACAGCACACTTTTTCTTTGCTTTCAGTCCACAGTCTCTTTCTCCGGGGCCTTTTTGTCACTCTGCGATGGTTCTCTGACTTAATCTTTCGAGAGCGGGTGTGCTTTGAGCTTTCTTGAACATCAAAGCGTCCTTCCCTGTTTTAGTCCGCAGGCTGCCTCTCTTTTTCTCTCCCCAACATGTTGTGCGGAAAGCCAGCTGTGATGCCTGTCTGAACCGTCTAGCCCTTTCCCGTTTCCCTGCGTGAAAAAACAAAAAGGCAGCGGCTGAAAGCGCTCCCTCCTCTGTTCTCATGCTGTTGTTCTGCATCTCCTTCAGAGATCTGAAGGCAGCTCTCTGAGGAATGTTCGAACTGTGAATATTTCCTGCGGCTGCCTTCCCGACACCATTCAGAGCGCTTGAAAGCCCCAAAGAGCCGGAGACTCATCTACCTGAAGGACTTCTGCCTCTCTGAACGATATAAGAACATCTTCAGAGGCCTGTGAATTCGTGCAAGTCTTTTGCCCCATGATTTTCAAAGCCATTTCCCAAAGAACAAAACAAACACCGCACTATTCAGGCTTCTCTATTGGCGAAGCAATTGTTAGACAAAGAATTAATTGGGTTGTTGTAGGTTTTTTCGGGCTATATGGCCATGTTCTAGAGGCATTCTCTCCTGACGTTTCACCTGCATCTATGGCAAGCATCCTCAGAGGTTGTGAGGTCTGTTGGAACTAGGAAAATGGGTTTATATATCTGTGGACTGACCAGAGTGGGACAAAGAACTCTTGTCTGCTGGAGTTAGGTGTGACTGTTTCAACTGACCACCTTGATTAGCATTTGATGGCCTGGCAGTGCCTGGGGCAATCTTTTGTTGAGATGTGATTAGATGTCTCAGATTGTTTCCTCTCTGTTGTTTTGCTGTTGTAATTTTAGAGTTTTTTTTAATACTGATAGCCAAATTTTGTTCATTTTCATGGTTTCCTCCATGAAAAGGAGAGGAAACAATCTGGGACATCTAATCATCTCTCAACAAAAGATTGCCCCAGGCACTGCCAGGCCATCAAATGCTAATCAAGGTGGTCAGTTGAAACATTCACACCTAACTCCAGCAGACAAGAGTTCTTTGTCCCACCCTGGTCAGTCCACAGATATATAAACCCATTTTCCTAGTTCCAACAGACCTCCACAGTCACCACAGGCTCCACAGTCACCTACGGACACACCCTGGAGGATTATCATACTTGGACAACGAGGGATCACCTAAGTCAGGGGTCCTCAAACTTTTTAAACAGAGGGCCAGGTGACAGGCCGGATTATAATTTAGAAAAAACATGAATTCCTATGCACACTGCACATATCTTATTTGTTGTGCAAAAAAAACCCCACTTTAAAACAATACATTAATTAAAATGAAGAACAATTTTAACAAATATAAACTTATTCGTATTTCAATGGGAAGTGTGGGCCTGCTTTTGGCTGATGATATAGGACTGTTGTTGTTGTTGTTGTGTGCTTTCAAGTCATTTCAGACTTAGGTTGACCCTGTTTGAGGGCCAGGTAAATGACCCCCCGCGCCTTAGTTTGAGGACCCCTGGCCTAAGTAAGTCAGTAACCTATAAAGCCACATTTTTTTCATTTCAATCTGTGTGGATTTGCCTGTATGCGGGATAAGGTAAAGGTAAAGGTAGTCCCCTGACCTTAAGTCCAGTCATGTCTGACTCTGGGGTGTGGTGCTCATCTCCATTTCTAAGCCGAAGAGCCAGCGTTGTCCGTAGACACCTCCAAGATCATGTGGCTGGCATGACTGCATGGAGCGCCGTTACCTTCCCGCTGGAGCCGTACCTATTGATCTACGGTACTCACTTTTGCATGTTTTCAAACTGCTAGGTTGGCAAAAGCTAGGGCTGACAGCGGAAGCTCACGCCGCTCCCCAGAATTGAACCTGCGACCTTTCGATCAACAAGCTCAGCAGCTCAGTGCTTTAACCCACTGTGCCACCGGGGGCTCAAACCAGGACTTAAACCTGGAAGCATCCTCTAAACCTAAGATCCCTTTGGAAAGATGGCCTGCTACCTTTATACTGATTCTAAATGGCTTTGTGGCTATTCCAGACCTATCTCTGTTGATATGCCTAACTTGTAGAGAAAGCAGTTTCCAGCTCTTGAATCCATTGCAGTGTTTGCTGACATGTTTATGATGGTGTTGCTTTCTGTTCTGTTTCCCCCCCCCCCCCATCCTTTTAGTATCCACAGCTGAGCCAGGAGTCCGCTTCTCCGTTTGTGTTTATCTGCAATAATCCCCAGGAGATGATTGTGAAGTTTCCCATCAAAGGCAAGCACAAGATCTGTAAGTCTGCTGTTCTTTACTCTGCTTTTGAAAGGGTTTCTGGCAGAATCCCTGCTGGTGGTCCTTTTTTCCTGCACTCTTGGGCTCTCTTCCACAGACACTGCAAACACTTTGAAACCTCATCTTATTTTTCAATAATACCTTGGGATGATAGTGTACTTTATTTATTTATTTATTGATATTCACAACATTTATAAGCCTCCCTTCTCACCCCAAAGGGGGACTCAGAGCGGCTTACAAGATAGATAGATAGATAGATAGATAGATAGATAGATAGATAGATAGATAGACACACATACATACATACATACATACATGCAGTAAATTATATTACTAGCATAGTACAATATCAATATTATATATTACTATGTTGTACTATACCATTATGTTGTAATATTATTAGTAATATTACATGTACTATAATATATATATAATTATAATATTATATTATTAGTAGTAGTATTATATTGTATTAACATTGTAATATTATTAATATTATCTATATAAATAAAAATGTAATGTTCGTTTGTGGGTTTAACAGAATACAAAAACCACTGGATGAATTGGCACCAAATTTGGACACAAGACACCTAACAACCCAATGTATGTCCTTCACTCAAAAACATTGATTTTGTCCTTTGGGAGTTGTAGTTGCTGGGATTTATAGTTCACCTAAAATCAGAGCATTCTGAACCACCACCAACGATGGAATTGAACCAAACTTGACACACAGTTCTCCCATAACCAACAGAAAATACTGGAAGGGTTTGGTGGGCAGTGTCCTTTGGTTTTGGAGTTGTAGTTCACCTACATCCAGAGAGCACTTTGGACTCAAACAATGATGGATCTGGACCAAATTCTACACAAATACTCAATATGTCCAAATATGAACACTGGTGGAGTTTGGGGAAAATAGAATCTTGACATTTGGGAGTTGTAGTTGCTGGGATTTGTAATTCACCTACAATCACAGAGCATTCTGAACTCCACCAATGATAGAATTGGGCCAAACCTCCCACACAGAACCCCCATGACCACCAGAGTGGGCCACAGCAATGCATGGCAGAGACAGCTAGTGATTTTATATAAATGAACCATCTAGGATCTTCACTCAAAAAATGATTTTGTCATTTGGGAGTTGTAGTTGCTGGGATTTATAGTTAACATACAATCAAAGAGCATTCTGAACTCCACCAATGATGGAATTGAACCAAGCTTGGCACACAGAACTCCCATGACCAGTAGAATATACTGGAAGGTTTTGGTGGGCATTGATCTTGAGTTTGGGAGTTGTAGTTCACCTCCATCCAGAGAGCACTGTGGACTCAAACAGCGATGGTTCTGAACCAAACTTGGCATGAATACTCAAGATGCCCAAATGTGATCACCTGTGGAGTTTGAGGGAAATAGATCGTGACATTTGGTAGTTATCATTGCTGGGATTAATAGTTCTACAAACAAAGAGAATTCTGAACCCCACCAATGATGGCATTGGATCAAATTTCCCACACAGAATCCCCATGCCTTGAAGATACTCCCTGGTGCAAGCCTCCCTCCAAGTTCACATGCTCTCCCTCGCCCACACAAGCATCACGCTGCCATGCGCTGAGAGGCTGAGAGGCTGTCCCTTGGCTGAGAGGCTGGTCAATCACAGCAGAAGAGGGCTTTTGGGAGGATTCACCATCAGTTTCCAAAAAGGAAGAGAAAGACAGGCAGTGAGAGAGGCCACTCTGCGCCAGAGTGAAGGGGGGCTAGAGGACAATTCCACCTTGTCTCCTGTGCTATGCTAATAATATAATATAATATAATATAATATAATATAATATAATATAATATATTGTACATACATATAATATTTATAATATTATAATGTAATGCAATATAATACTACTAATAATATGATATTAATATGATATTATAATTATATATTTATATTACATGTAATATTACCAATAATATTACAATATAATGGTATAGTACAATATAGTAATGTTTAATAATATATATAATATATTGTATGTATATATATCTTGTAAGCTGCTATGAGTCCATTTCGGGGTGAGAAGGGCAGCATATAAATGTCATAAATAAATACCGTATATACTCGAGTATAAGCCGACCTGAATATAAGCTGAGGCACCTAATTTTACCACAAAAAAATGGGAAAATGGATTGACTCGATTATAAGCTGAGGGTGGGAAATGCAGCAGCTACTGGTAAATTTCAAAATAAAAATAGATACCAATAAAATTATATTAATTTAGGCATCAGTAGGTTAAATGTTTTTGAATATTTACATAAAACTGTAATTCAAGATAAGACTGTCCAACTCTGATTAAACCATTATTCTAACCTTCTTCAATGTAAATATGCTTACATGTCCTCCAATAATAATAAATTGAGTATAATAATAATAATAATAATAGAGTAAAATAATAAATGTAATAATTACCAACAATAATAAAATAATAAATTTAATAATATTAACAACAACAAGTAAAATAATAAATTACGTTGACTCGAGTATAAGCCAGGGGAGATTTTTTCAGCCTAAAAAAAGGCCTGAAAAACTAGGCTTATACTCGAGTATATACAGTATATCTTCAGCCTTCTTTGCGAAAGGGGTCCCTACAACCATCAGAAATATGTGGCAACCCCATCACGACCCACCCAGGGGTCCTGACCCCCAAGTTGAGAAATGCTTCCCTAAATGCACCAGATCCCAACTGATTCTGAAAACTAAGAAGGTTCAGCCCTGGTTAATACTTATTCGAGACCAAGTGCTGTAGGCTATATTTCAGAAGAAGGAACTGTCAGAACCACCTCCGAGTATTGATTGTCACATATGCACACAGAGCGAGCAATGCTAATGGAGTTCAAGGAAATGCATCAGCAAGGAGCCTGAATGGGGCCACAGGTCTCTGCCTGAGAATGTTGGGCTGATCTTGCTTACAACTCTCTTTTCCTGAGCCCTCATGACTCCAACCTGTTTACTCCACTTTTCCCATCCATCCTGCTGCAAAAGCATCTTCAGCATTTGTTTCCTCGTCAGTTTCTCCTTTTCATGAAGGCAGTGCTTCCTCTAGGGTTCATGTCTATGTGTCTTTGCTGACGTTATGAGAATTGCAAGCTGCTTGCGATGTTATCAGCTCAGCCTAGACTCCCATGTAAATAACATAAAGACTGCGGAGGAAGTTATGAACCACATGTATAGCACCTCGGATTGAGGCAGAGGTGTGAAATTGTGGCTTTCCAAATAGGTTAGGCTGCACGTCCCATGACTCCTCACCATTGGCTGTTATGCTCGGAGATGATGGGAGTTGCATTCCAATAATCTTTGGAGTTCCACAGTTGGAGACCTATTTTAGGGGGAAAGACATAGACTGAACTTTATGTTATGCAGCTGTTTATGCTTGGTTTGAGAGGTAATATTAGAAAGGATGGTTGCCTTTGAAAACGTAGGGTTGCCTTTGAAAACTGTTCGGAAGCTCCAAATGGCCCAGCGTGCGGCAGACAGGTTGCTAAGGGAGCACACAACTCCGCTGTTGTGTCAGCTCCACTTGCTGCCAGTTTGCACAATTCAAAGTGCTGGTTTTAGCTTATAAAGCCCTAAACAGTTCCGGTCCAGCTTATCTATCCGAACGCATCTCTTCCTACGAACCCACCAGGAACTTGAGATCGTCGGAGGAGGCCCTGCTCTCGATCCCGCCTTTTTTTTATGGCCTCATAAATTTTGTTACATTAGCCTCCCCACACATAGGTGGTACCTAATTTTCCTACTTGACAGATGCAACTGTCTTTTGGGTTGCAAAGGTCGACAACAAGCTACACAATTGGTTGGAAGCTCACTCCGACCTGGGCTGGCTTCGAACTCATGACCTTGTGGTCAGAAGTGATCTTAATGCAGCTGACACAGTCCAGCTTGTCAATATCTCCAATTGTGGTGCCCAGTGTGGTCTGACCAAGGCAGAATAGAAGGGTGGCATGACTTCCTTGGATCTAGGCACTAGACTCCTATTGATGCAGGCCAAAATCCCATTAGCTTTTTTAGCTGCCATCTTGCTAGTTCGGAAATCTCTACAACCTGTTGTTCAGTCAGTCAAGATAAGATCCTCAAGTGTGGCACTCGATGAGGCATGTGCAGGCAGAACATTGTTGATTTGTTTAATACCCTACCTTTCTCAACATGAGATGCAAGGTGGCTTACAACTGGGGCATCTGTCCAAGATTATTACATACTAGCTGTACACGCCACACGTTGCTGTGACCAATCTTCCCTCTTTCTCTCCTACTTTCTCTCCTCCCTTCGTTCCTTCCTCCCTCCCTACCTCTTTCCTCCCTCCCTCTTTCCTCCCTCCCTCCTTCCCTCCCTCTTTCCTCCCTCTTTCCTCCTTCCCTCCCTCCCTCCCTCCCTCCCTCTTTCCTCCTTCCCTCCCTCCCTCCCTCCCTCCCTCCTTCCCTTCCTTCTTTCTTTCCTTCCTTCCTTCCTTCCTTCCTTCCTTCCTTCCCTCCCTCCCTCCCTCCCTCCCTCCCTCCCTCCCTCCCTCCTTCTTTCCGTCTTTCCTTCCTTCCCTCCCTCCCTCTTTCCTTCTTTCCTTCCTTCCTTCCCTCCCTCCCTTTCCACCCTCCCTTCCTTCCCTCCTTCCCTCTTTCCTCCCTCCCTCCCTTCCTTCTCTCCCTCCCCCTCCCTCCCTCCTTCCTTTTTTTCTTTCATTGTCTCCTTCTTTCCTTCTCTTCCTCTTCCTTTCCTTCGTCCTTTTTTTCCCTTCCTCTTTTTCCCCTTTCTTCCTTCTCTACCTATTCTTGGACTGCAACTCCCAGCAGTCCTCCTGATCAATTTATCTACCTACCTATCTATCTCTATGTAATCTGTTTATCTATCTTATCTATCTGGAGGATTGCTGGGAGTTGCATTCCAGGAATAAGTAATTGGAAATATGCCGGGATTGGGATGCTCTCAGAGAAATCCAAGGAGAAGGAAGCTTCCATCTCGGAAGCTGTGCATTTGGATCATCCTCCTCTCCTAAAGGGCGTGGGCTAGGGGATGCTGGGAGCTGTAGTCTAGAAGAGAGTGTGGATATGCTATTGTGTGGTGAGCATTGACCTTGAGTTTTGGAGTTGTAGTTCACCTACATCCTGTGGACTCAAACAATGATGGATGTGGACGAAATTTGGCACGAATACTCAATATGCCCTAATGTAAACACTGGTGGAGTTTGGGGAAAATAGCCCTTGATAATTTGGGAGTTGTAGTTGCTGGGATTTATAGTTGGCCTACAATCAAAGATAATGGTATTCCGCATAGTCACCTACGGATGTGAGAGCTGGACCATAGGGAAGGCTGAGCGAAGGAAGAGAGATGCTTTGGAACTGTAGTGCTGGAGGAAAGTTCTGAGAGTGCCTTGGACTGCAAGAAGATCCAACCAGTCCATCCTCCAGGAAATAAAGCCCGACTGCTCATTGGAGGGAAGGAGAGTAGAGGCCAAGAGGAAGTACTTTGGCCACATCATGAGAAGACAGAAAAGCTTAGAGAAGACAATGATGCTGGGGAAAATGAAAGGAAAAAGGAAGAGGGGCTGACCAAGGGCAAGGTGGATGGATGGTATCCTTGAAGTGACTGGATTGACCTTGAAGGAGCTGGGGGTGGTGACGGCCGACAGGGAGCTCTGGCGTGGGCTGGTCCAGGAGGTCACCTAGAGAAGACAATGATGCTGGGGAAAATGGAAGGAAAAAGGAAGAGGGGCTAACCAAGGGCAAGATAGATGGATGGTATCCTTGAAGTGACTGGATTGACCTTGAAGGAGCTGGGGATGGTGATGGCCGACAGGGAGCTCTGGCGTGGACTGGTCCATGAAGTCACAAAGAGTCGGAAACGACTGAACGAATGAACAACAACAACATAATCAAAGAGCATTCTGAAACCCACCAACAATAGAATTGGGCCAAACTTCCCACACAGAACCCTCATGACCAACAGAAAATATTGTGTTTCCTGGTGGTCTTTGGCACCCCTCTGACAACATCTTGTGCCCCCCCCACCCCCATGTTTCCAACCCCCAGGTTGTGAAACACTGCTGTAGCGTTGGCCATTTCCTCCTTGCATGTCCTTGGATTTAATAACTTGTTCATGCTCCTGTGTTTGTGGTTGAAACAGAGATTAATGTGTCTTTACGTGGGATGGTTTCCTGGCATGTGCCGTGCCATTGTCTCCCAAACAAATGGGCCTCTTTCACTGTTCTGGCAGCTGTGGCTGTGTGCAATGCTGAACAGGGACACACCTGGCAAGTAGTTTAACCACAGCAGAGTTTACGGGAAAAGATTCGAGGACGAGATTATTGAGAGATTTGCAGATCTGGGGAAAGTGACGTTTTTGTGGGGACCGCTCCCTAAATCCTTCATGGCTTAAACTGCTGAGCTGCTAAACTTGCTAACCAAAAGGTCACAGGTTCAAATCCAGGGAGCAGTGTGAGCTCCCTCTGTCAGCCCCAGCTTCTGTCAACCTAGCAGTTCGAAAACATGGAAATGGGAGATCAATAGGTCCCGCTCTGGTAGGAAGGTAATGGTGCTCCATGCAATCATGCTGGCCACATGACCTTGGAGGTGTCTACGGACAACACCAGCTCTTCGGTTTAGAAATGGAGATGAGCACCAACCCGCAGAGTCGGACACAATTAGACTTAATGTCAGGGGAAACCTTTACCTTTACCTTTACTTTAAAATGGTGTTGAAGTGCATTAAATTTATAGTGTGGAGTTACCCTAAATGAATGCTGAGCAGCTGGAAGCCACCATTTCAATTTTCCGCATGTATCACCTAGGTCCGTGATGGTGAACCTATGACACTTGTGTCAGTACTGACACGCATGGCTATTTTTGATGACACCCAGACACACGTGGCCGCATACAGAGAAGTACATCTTATAAGAGCCAATCTAATTCCATTCTTAAATTTGTAAAAGGCTCTACAAATTTAACATCTGCACATTTGAGCATTGTTCACTCCATAACTCAGCATGGGTTATACATTTTTCTTATTTAAACTGTAAATATTGCAAAGTTATGGGTTATTTTCTCGAAGTGACACTCCACCCAAGTTATGCTCAGGTTTTTGGCGAACTTTGACACACCAAGCTCAAAAGGTTGCCTATCACTGACCTAGGTGGTTGTGGAGAATGAAAACGGAACATGGTTATCAGTGGGGTTTTTTAGCAGAAAGACCAGTACTGGTTAGGTTTCAGTGGTAACACTGTCCTTTGGGGCATTGGGCTCCCCAAAAATTTTGTGTACTAATTCCAATCAGTTCCTCTCCTCTTTACTGAGAGAGCGACAGAAGGAAGTTTGTTCTTTTCCTTTGTGTATGTGTTTTGTTTGTGCTTTTAAGAAGCAGCATTTGCGTGCCTGCTGCCAGTGCAAACGCTTCCCAAGTGTGTCACAGCATGTTCTTTCCAGAGTGACAGCTTCCTGCTTGAAGAGGGATCAGACCTAACAGACTGGAAGGAGATGGCCTGCTCCGGAGGCTGCCAGAGTGCCTTGCTCTCACCACTTTCCCTCTTGGTGGGGTTCGGCCACAGGAAAGCTCGTTGCTGGCTGCAGCAAGTGTGTTTGCATGCAGGGGCGGAGGGCGAGGTTCATCATTTCAGGCCGGCACGAAATAGGTAGTGACAGGGGTGCAGGGACTCAGCCACCCCTAGGCTTTGATCACAGCAGTCAAGTTCTGTGTTCCTGCCAAAGCAGAAGAGGAAAGAGTTCAGTCACCACACTGAGACCATAACAACTGCAATCCAGATATCTCAAAATCATAGAGTCAGGAGAGACCATGACTCTCCTGACTCTCAGTATGAGAAGGCTCCAGTGTTAGTTTGCCTCAGTATGAGAACATCTCAGTGTTAGCTGCCTTCTGTATGAAAAGGCTTCATTGAGAGAAAGGCCTCAGTGTGAGGTAAACCTCAGTGTTAGTAGGCCTCAGTGTGAGGTAGGCCTCAGAGTTAGTAGGCCTCAGTGTGTGAGAGAGCTGGTGTGAGAAGCCTGGTGTGAGAGACTTTGGGGTGAGAAGCCCCCGGTTAAAGGCCTCGTATGTAAAGCTCGTGTGAAGGCTGCTGTGTTTAAAAGGCTACTGTGTGAAGCTCCTGTGTAATCTTAGTGTGAGAAGAGGCTGTGTGAGACAGAAGCTGTTTATCTGCATGAAAAAGAAGCCCAATGTGGAAGCTAAGAAGGAAGTATAAAGAACTTTACAGTGTGAGAGAAGCCTCTGTGTGAGAGAACACCTCAGTGGGAGAATAGGCCTCAGAGTGTGAGGTAGGCCTCAGTGAGAGAAGTCTTCAGTGAGAGAAAGGCCTCAGTGTGAGGTTGACCTCAGAGTTAGTAGGCCTCAGTGTGTGAGAGAGCTGGTGTGAGAAGCTTGGTGTGAAAGACTTTGGGGTGAGAAGCCCCCGGTTAAAGGCCTCGTATGTAAAACTCCAATGTGAAGGCTGCTGTGTTTAAAAGGCTACTGTATGAAGCTCCTTTGTAAGCTTAGTGTGAGAAGAGGCTGTGTGAGACAGAAGCTGTTTATCTGCATGAGAAAGAAGCCCAGTGTGGAAGCTGAGAAGGAAGTATAAAGAACTTTATAGTGTGAGAGAAGCCTCTGTGTGAGAGAACACCTCAGTGGGAAAATAGGCCTCAAAGTGTGAGGTAGGCCTCAGTATGAGAGAAGTCTTCAGTGAATGAAAGGCCTCAGTGTGAGGTAGGCCTCAGAGTTAGTAGGCCTCAGTGTGTGAGAGCTGGTGTGAGAAGCCTGGTGTGAGAGACTTTGGGGTGAGAAGCCCCCGGTTAAAGGTTTCATAGTGTGAGAGAAGCCTCTGTGTGAGAGAACACCTCAGTGGGAGAATAGGCCTCAGAGTGTGAGGTAGGCCTCAGTGAGAGAAGTCTTCAGTGAGAGAAAGGCATCAGTGTGCGGTAGGCCTCAAAGTTAGTAGGCCTCAGTGTGTGAGAGAGCTGGTTTGAGAGACTTCGGGGAGAGAAGCCCCTAGTTAAAGGCCTCGTATGTAAAGCTCCAGTGTGAAGGCTGCTGTGTCTAAAAGGCTACTGTGTGAAGCTCCTGTGTAAGCTTAGGCTGTGTGAGACAGAAGCTGTTTATCTGCATGAGAAAGAAGCCCAGTGTGGAAGCTAAGAAGGAAGTATAAAGAACTTTACAGTGTGAGAGAAGTCTCTGTGTGAGAGAACACCTCAGTGGGAGAATAGGCCTCAGAGTGTGAGGTAGGCCTCAGTATGAGAAGTTCCCTTGTGAAACTTGAATTTTATTTGTGTCATGGAAACCTTGTTCTTGGAAATAGCGCAACCATATTATTTTGCTATAAAGAAAAGCCTAAGGAAGATGTAACATTGGTCTGGGTGTTTTTGTTCTTTTTATCACTTTGGGCTACTGCTGCTGGGTCACGCTGCTTCTAAGTTACTCTGCTGTACATTTATGAGGAGGGTCTCTTGTTAATAAGCCCACTTGCCCAATGCAAACAAGGTGTGTGCCACAAGGTTCCTTCTATCCCCAATTACTCTATATACAAGTGTTGATGTTTCTTCATTTCCAGTAGATCTTTGTCAAAAGGTGGGATAGGACTGAGGCTCAAGAACAGGTTTTTGTCTGTTTACATTGAAGCGGTTTTGCAGAAATCTTGCCTCTTCTCTCCTGCCTTCATTCCCCGTGGCTTCTCCCTTTAACCAGACAGGTTTGGAGTGGTATTCCACCGCCTTCGTGGGCGTAGTGTTTGTTGCTTGTCAAAAGTACATTTATCCCTCATGCTGAGGCTGTGAGGGAACGTGTCGCGTGGGATTACATTTGAGAGAAGCAACGACTAGGCCCCTGGCCAAATGCATTACGAATGTGATTTCGTGTCTCTTAGTAATGAGAGCAGCCTTCGAGATTGGGTGTCCGGGTGCAGAGGATGGGATAAGGACGGGAACAAGACGCACGCTGGGAAGGACTCCCATTTCCTGCATGTGAGCAGCTGTGGGGAAATGACTATGATATTTTTTTTAAAGGACTGATATATATATAAAAAGCTGTCCAACAGTGTGGATGTTGGAAACAGACTCCATTTTTGAATAATTCATTAAAATCATAGATGACTGTGCTGTCACACCGACACTATAAAGTTAAAACTAAGATGTGCTTCTCTCTTTATCTGGGTGAACTGCAGGTGCCTTACTTAGAAGCTCAGAATTCCCAGCAACTGAGTCCAGTCCATATTTGAGCATCAAACATAACATTTATTTTTCAAAAGTCTTGAATCCTGGCTTGCCCTTCTAGTCACACAGGGATGGCTTCTCTCAGGCTTCCCTTTCATTTGCAGGAATCAAAAATATCTTTCAAAACAAAATTGAAATGGAAGAATTGTAGGAGGTTCTGGGGCCCTTGGAAAAAAACAGATGTTGGGGTGCTGCTGTTGAGGGGTGGTCTGAAGAGGAAGAGGAGAGCCTTTTGGTGGGCCTTGTGCTCCTGGATTGGAGCCCACTACTTCTGTAGTGCCTCAGGAAAAAAGTACGAGGGTTGAATGAAAAGTAATGACTCCACCTTCGTAACTCCTCAACAGATGGCTGTACTGGTATGCGGCAGGTACTGGCTTGTTCAGTAGACTCTCCTCTACAGTTCCATTTTGGTGGAAAGCGTTAGCAGAAAACATAATGCCTCCACCTTCATAACTCCTCAACAAATGGCTGTACTGGTATGCGGCAGGTACTGGCTTGTTCAGTAGACTCTCCTCTACAGTTCCATTTTGGCAGGAAGCCTTAGCAGAAAAAGTAATGCCTCCATCTCCGTAACTCCTCAACAGATGGCAGTACTGGTATGCAGCAGGTACTGGCTTGTTCAGTACACTCTCCTCTACAGTTCCATTTGGGCGGGAAGCCTTAGCAGAAAAAGTAATGCCTCCATCTTCATAACTCCTCAACAGATGGCAGTACTTGTATGCGGCAGGTACTGGCTTGTTCAGTAGACTCTCCTCTACAGTTCCATTTTGGCGGGAAGCCTTAGCATTGTACGGTTGTGTTGTTAAAGTACAAAGTATGGAACCCTGCGCAGACGGTTAGTCAATGCGACTTAAGCAACATGCAGTCATTGAATTCTTGACAGCAGAAGGTGTCACCTCATCATCTTTAAACGCACAGTACTCACATCAACACAATCACCATAAACAGCTTGCATTCTCTGATGAATCTCCTTTGGGGTGACAGAGGAACCAATGGCATGCTTTGGTATGACCAGAGCTGGAGGATATTATTCTTGTGGACCAGAACTTCACCAATCAGTCTGACTTATGAGGAATAAGCAATAACTATATGGCAAGTGCTCCTCCAAGGGAAAAGGACTGACTTGCTCTATTGCACTGGGTTCTGTATTTTGCACTGTTTTATTTTATTCTTATGTTTCACTTATTTTATCACAATGTTATTTTTGCCGTTTTATATTTATTTTATTGCAATTGCATTATCAGGCTTGGCCTTATGTAAGCCGCCCTGAGTCTCCTTTGGGGAGATGGTGGCGGGTATAGATAAAGTTTATTATTAGTAGTAGTATCAAAACCCGAAGGACTGAGAGTATGTCTTCAGATGTGTGGTGCTCTCAACCTTGTTAGCGTTGAGATACAGCTGGCTTGGCTTGTATGGAGTGTGAACATCTCTCAGAGCTAAGAACGGGGCTAATGAATTACTGCTGCTTATTATGGATGGGATGTCTCAAGTCAGCGGGTACCCTGTGAGTGCAGAGATCAATGCCAGCAGGGCCCTCCTGACAAATGTCTCTGTCTAAAGCAGGGCTCGGCGGGCCAAGGGCACCTAATGCTTCTTTGGGCAGATCAAAGAGGCCTTGAGACCCTTCAGACCCTTCGGGAAGGATTTTTACACATTCCAGTGCTGTCCCAGTTCTGCCTGATGAAGACACTTCTTGATGACTGCTCCAGAAATGTGGAATTCCCTTCTTCCTAGAGCATGTTCAGATGAAATCTCCTTTCTTGTAGTTTGAAGCCATTGTTCCGCGTCCTAGTCTCCAGGGAGGCAGAAAACAAGCTTGCTCCCTCCTCCCTGTGGCTTCCTATCACATATTTATACATGGCTATCATATCTCCTCTCAGCCTTCTCTTCTCCAGGCTAAGCATGCCCAACTCCTTAAGCCGCTCCTCATAGGGCTTGTTCTCCAGACCCTTGAACATTTTAGTCGCCCTCCTCTGGACACATTCCAGCTTGTCAATATCTCTCTTGAATTGTGGTGCCCAGAATTGGACACAATATTTCAGGTGTGGTCTAACCAAGGCGGAATAGAGGGGTAGCATTACTTCCCTAGATCTAGACACTATGCTCCTATTGATGCAGGCCAAAATCCCACTGGCTTTTTTTGCCGCCACATCACATTGTTGGCTCATGTTTAACTTGCTGTCCACAGGGACTCCAAGATCTTTTTCACACGTACTGCTCTTGAGCCAGGCATTGTCCCCCATTCTGTCTCTTTGCATTTCGTTTTTTCTGCCTAAGTGGAGTCTCTTGCATTTGTCCCTGTTGAACTTCATTTTGTTAGTTTTGGCCCATCATCTCTAATCTGTGAAGATCGTTTTGAATCCTGCTCCTGTCCTCTGGAGTCTTGTCTCTCCCTTCCAATTTGGTCCCGTCTGCAAACTTGATGCTTATGCCTTCTAACCCTTCAACTCTAAGTCATTAATAAATACGTTGGATAAAGATAACCACTCAGTTTGTGGTTATGTTTTTATGGAGGCACCCGATTATGTGCAAGCTCTGCAGATGCTCAACATCTCTTCATCAGGGAAGCCAGTGTAACATCAGAGGAGAGGAGGACAGGCTTGTTCTTTAAGCCATCAGAGGGAAGGAGGGTTTGATCTTTAAGCCATCAGAGGGAAGGAGGACAGATCTGATCTGTAAACCATCTCACCTGCATGTTGCAGTTCCTGAGATGTAATTCAGAGGGAGTGTCTGTAGACTCACAGATCGATCTTATCAGGTCACCTGAAGGTACAGGTATGAGGTTTCAACAGCTAAGTTCACTTTTGGACTCAATGGGAGGGAACAAGGCAATAAAATATGATTCCCTGCCATTACCTGGTTATTTGTGTTGCCGGGTGCAATAAGGAGCATGGCTCTGGTCTCTTCAAGGGGGAATTTCAGCAGGTACTACTTGAGTGAAAAGTAACTCTGCCTGAATTTCTCTCCATGCACCATTAAATACAAAAACCCTACACAAATGTATCCCAATTGTTGATTGGGTTTTCAGATGACTAGGACATCAAGAATTAGGCATGTGCAATCCATAGTTCTAAATGGTTCTAAAGTACTTACAAAACTCACTTACTTACTTAGGCGATCCCTTGTTGGCCAAGTAGGATAGTCTTCCAGGATCAGAATTCTTGTGAGTCTGTAGGTGGCTGTGGAGCCCTGTTCTTGACCTGCATGTTCTCCCGGAGTGAGGGCATTGGTTTCCAGGTGGAAGGCGGTCTCGGTCAGGGTTGGCTTGACACGCCTTCCTCTTGGCACATTTCTCTCTTTCACCCTCCATTCCTGCCTCTTCAAATTCTGCAGCACTCCTGGTCACAACTGACCTCTAGCTGGAGCGCTCAAGGGCCAGGGCTTCCCAGTTCTCAGTGTCTATGCCAGAGGTTTTAAGGTTGGCTTTGAGCTCATCTTTAAATCTCTTTTCCTGTCCTCCAACATTCCGTTTTCCGTTCTTGAGTTCGGAGTAGAGCAACTGCTTTGGGAGACGGTGGTTAGGCATCCGTTGTCATCAGCATACTGGAGTTCTACAAAACTAAACTAAACTTACAAAACTAAAGTTCTGGTGGTGAAAACTAGGGGGCGCTGGTGCTTTGCTTCTGAAGTGTTGCTAAAGTTCTGGTGGTGAAAATTTCAGAACTCTAACAAAACTTTCAAAATTTCATTATTATTTCATTATTGGGGATTTTTATGACAGAACCTATTAGGAACTGCCATTTATAATGAAATTTTGAAAGCTGTGTTAGAGTTCTGAAAGTTTCACCACCAGAACTTTAGCAACACTGTAGAAGCAAAGCACCAGCACCCCCTCGTTTTCACCACCAGAACTTTAGTTTTGTAAGTACTTTAGAACCATTTAGAACGGTGGTTCTCAACCTGTGGGTCCCGAGGTGTTTTGGCCTACAACTCCCAGAAATCCCAGCCAGTTTACCAGCTGTTAGGATTTCTGGGAGTTGAAGGCCAAAACGTCTGGGGACCCACAGATTTCGAACCACTGATTTTGAACCTTGGATTGCACATGCCTACTAGAAATGGCAGTTTTCCTTCAATTTCGTTTTCCACATTGAATTGGATGTTTGGGTGGATGCTGTTGAGGTGGTCCAGGAACTTGTTGAGTTCTTCTCCTCCATGGCTCCAAATGGTGAAGGTGTCACCCACCTATCTGAACCATAGAGAGGGCTTTTTTGTTGTTGTTTGACCTAGAGCTGTGTGTCTCAACCTAGTGCTGCGGCTCCTTAATACAATTCCTCATGTTGTGGTGACCCCCAGCCATAAAATAATTTCTGTTGCTAATTTTCTAATGTTATGAATCGTCATGTAAATATCTGATATGCAGGGTGCATTTTCATTCACTGGTCCAAATTTGGCACAAATACCCAATACACCCATGGATCTGGACCAAATGCCATGGCCCCTTAATACAGTTCTCCATGTTGTGGTGGCCCCCAACCATAACATTATTTTTATTGCTACTTCACAACTGTCATTTTGCTACTGTTATGAATCATTATGACCTTGAAGGAGCTGGGGGTGGAAACGGCCGACAGGGAGCTCTGGCGTGGGCTGGTCCGTGAGGTCACGAAGAGTTGGAAGCGACTGAACGAATTAACAACAACAACAATGAATCATAATGTAAATATCTGATATGCAGGGTATGTTTTCATTCGCTGCACCAAATTTGGCACACATACCTAATACGCCCATGGATCTGGACCAAAATTCGGCACGTATATTCAGTGTGCCCAAATGTGAACACTGGTGGAGTTTGGGGAAAATAGACCTTGACATTTGGAAGTTGTAGTTTCTAGCATTTATAGTTCATCTACAATCAAAGAGCATTCTGAAATCCACCAATGATGGAATTGAACCAAACGTGGCACACATAAACTCCCATGATCAACAGAAAATACTGGAAGGGTTTGGTGGGCATTGACCTGGGTTTTGGAGTTATAGTTCACCTACATCCAGAGAGTACTGTGGACTCAAACAATGATGGATCTGGACCAAACTTGGCACAGATATTCAATCTGCCCAATGTGAACACTGGAGGCGTTTGGGGAAAATAGACCTTGACATTTGGAAGTTGTAGTTTCTAGTATTTATAGTTCATCTACAATCAAAGAGCATTCTTAACTCCACCAATGATGGATTTGAACCAAACTTGGCACACAGAACTCCCATGACCAACAGAAAATACTGGAATGGTTTGGTGGGCATTTACCTTGAGTTTTGGAGCTGGAGTTCACCTACATCCATTCTCCAACATTAGTACCAAAAGGGTTACAAATCAGTTTTGGGTCAACTTTAGATTTGGTTTGGTTATTTGGGGTCCTGAGTCAGAAAATCACATTGGATAGACCACATCAGTTCTAGTGTCTGATACAGAACATATGCCATCCTGTTGTCACCATCTACAGGATGGTGACTACCTACAGAAAACCATATTTAATAATCTCGAGCTGATGTGGTCTATCAAATGCAATTCTCTGAATCAGCATTATTTATTTTATTTATTTATTTACAGCATTTTTACCCTGCCCTTCTCAACCCCCCTGGGAGGGGGGGGGGGAATCAGAGCGGTTTTCACCCCAAATCACCCCAGGAACAGGCCAAAAAATGAAGGTACCTGATACGCCCATGGATCTGGACCAAACTTGGGCACAAATACTCAATGTGCCCAACTGTGAACACTGGTGGAGTTTGGGGAAAATAGACCTTGACATTTGGGAGTTGTCGTTGCTGGGATTTATAGTCCATCTACAATCAAAAAGCATTCTGAACCCCACCAATGATAGAACTTCCCACAATGAACCTGCGTGACCAACAGAAAATATTGTGTTTCTGATGGTCTTTGGTGACCCCTCTGATACCTCCTCACGACCCCACCCCCCCAGGGGTCCCAACTCCCAGCAATGCAAAACGCTGACCTAGAGCTTCATGTTAATTGGAACTTTCCTTGCACTTGACATCCTGGTACTCACTTTGACCTTGCTAGCTGGAAGTTGAACCCTTCCCTGTTTCCAGAATGCTTTGCTGTTTCTCCCTTCCGCCTTTCACAATGGCAGGCAACTGTTTCTCACTTTGATCAGAGTCTTGCTCTCCTCCTGTTTGCTTTTCTCATTGTCACTTTTGACATCTGCAACTGGGAGCTTCCACCATGGATTCCTTCCCCGGCTTCCCTGGGTGTCTTTCCTTTCTTTCTTTCTTTCTTTCCTTCCCACCCCCTTGAAGAGCGCTTCACAGCTCCCCATGTCACTGCAGCACTGAGTTTTGGAAATGCCTGATTCCTCAAGCAGGAAAATTGAATGTGACAGCAACACAGTCACTGGAGGGAGATCTTGTTGCCTACAGCTGATTTACATTGCAAATAACCTTTAAAAATAAGCACTCGTGAGACTATGCATCGTTGAAGGCTTTCATGGCCGGAATCACTGAGTTGTTGTGAGTTTTCCGGGCTGTATGGCCATGTTCCAGAAGCATTCTCTCCTGACATTTTGCGCACATCTATGGCAAGCATCCTCTGAGGTTGAGGGGTCTGTTGGAAACCAGGCAAGTGAGGTTTATATATCTGTGGAATGTCCAGGGTGGAAGAAAGAACTCTTGTCTGTTGGAGGCAAATGTGAATGTTTCCATTGGCTACCTTGATTAGCATTTAATGGCCTTGCAGCTTCAAAGTTGGGCTTCTTGCCTGGTGTAATCCTTTGTTGGGAGGTGTTCGCTGGCCCTATCATAGAATCATAGAGTTGAAAGAGACCTCATGGGTCATCTAGTCCAACCCCCTGCCAAGAAGCTGGAAAATTGCATTCACAGCACCCCCAACAGATAGCCATCCAGCCTCTGTTTAAAAGAAGGAGCCTCCACCGCACTCCGGGGCAAAGAGTTCCCTGATTGTTTCCTGTCTGGAATAACTCTGCTTTCTGAGTGTTGTACTTTATTCACTGAGGACAACAAAGGATTCCCACCACCCCCCAGGCAGAACGCAGCCAAACTTTGAAGCTACAAGACCATTAAAAGACCAACTACAAGACACCGCATTTCTGTGTATGAACCCACACAATCTCTTCGATCATCTGGAGAGGCCCTGCTCATGCTCCCACCTCCTTCGCAGGCGCGATTGGTGGGGACGAGGGAGAGGGCCTTCTCGGTGGTGGCCCCTCGATTCTGGAATTCAATCCCTAAGGACATCAGACATGCCCCAACGCTGGCAGTCTTTAGGAGGAGCCTGAAAACGTGGTTGTTCCAGTGTGCCTTCCCAGAATAAGGAAAATTCTTAGCAATATGTCCTCAAATGCACTTTAATATTGACTTAGGATTGTCTGCGCACCCTTATCTTTCTTTGAAAACCCTATCCTAGTTTACCCTACCTTGTCTATGCCCAGCATTTTAAATTTAAATTTAAATTATTACATTTGGCCCGGCCATAGGTTTTTAAATGCTGTATGTTATTGTTATTGTTTATTGCTTGTTGTGTATTTTTGTTTTCTGATTTTTTATTTTAACTGTTTTGTATTGATTATTTGTTATTGCTTTTGTTTATTGATGTGCTGTGGGTTCAGCCTCATGTAAGCCGCACCGAGTCCCTTGGCGAGATGGCAGCGTGGTACAAATAAATTATTATTATTATTATTATTATTATTATAGAAGCCAATTGCAACATTCACACTTGCCACCAACAGTCAAGAGTTCTTTCTCCCACCTTGGACATTCCACAGATATATAAACCCCATTTTCCTAGTTTCCAACAGAACTCACAACCTCTGAGGATGCCTGCCATAGATGCAGGTGAAAGGTCAGGAGAGAATGCTTCTGGAACATAGCCATACAGCCCAGAAAACTCACAACAACCTACCCATTAGACTGCCTCTCCCCACACACCTGAAACCCTTTTTTCTGTTTCTTTTTTTTAAACAGGGAAGCTGGATTCAAAGATCCATCAGGGAGCGAAGAAGGGGCTAATGAGGCAGAAGGCCTCCATGTGAGCTGCAGGCCATACAATACCCACCAGCATCCCGGACAGCAGAAGGAAGGGCTCCCAACCCAGCGCCTGGGACTTCAGGAACATCAGAGGTGCTGTAAACGCCACAGAGGGAACAGACAGCCATGAGGAAGATACACAAAGGAGAACTTGTTTCTATAACAATAAATACACGTTGAGTTGTCTGCGACCAAAGGATGGTGTAAGGCAGTGGTTCTCAACCTTCCTAATGCCGCGACCCCTTAATACAGTTCCTCATGTTGTGGTGACCCCCAATCACAACATTATTTTCGTTGCTACTTCATAACTGTAATTTTGCTATTGTTCTGAATCATAATGTAAATATCTCATTTGCAGATGTATTTTCACTCACTGGACCAAATTTGGCACAAATACCCAATACTCCCAAGTTTGATTACTGGTGGGGTTGGGGGGATTGATTTTGTCATTTGGGAATTGTAGTTGTTGGTATTTATAGTTCATGTACAAACAAAGAGCATTCTGAACTCCACCAATGATGGAATTCATTCTTCACACAGAACTCCCATGACCAACAGAAAATACTGGAAAGGTTTGGTGGGCATTGACCTTGAGTTTTGGAGTTGTAGTTCACCTACATCCTGTGACTCAAACAATGATGGATCTGGACCAAGCTTGACATGGATACTCAATATGCCCAAATATGAACACTGGTGGAGTTTGGGGAAAATATACCTTGACATTTGGGAGTTGTAGTTGGTGGGATTTATAGTTCACCTACAGTCAAAGAGCATTCTGAATCCCACCATCGATAGAATTGGACCAAACTTGGCACACAGAACTCCCATGACCAAAGAAAATACTGGAAGTTTTTGGTAGCCATTGACCTTGAATTTTGGAGTTGTAGTTCACCTACATCCAGAGGGCACTGTGGACTAAAACAAGGATGGATCTGGACCAAGCTTGGCATGGATACTCAATATGCCCAAATACGAACACTGGTGTAGTTTGAGGGAAATAGACCTTGACATTTGGGAGTTGTAATTGGTGGGATCTATAGTTCACCTACAATCAACAAGCATTCTGAACTCCACCAATAATGGAATTGAACCAAACTTGGCGCACACAACTTCCATGACCAACAGAAAATACTGGAAGGGTTTGGTGGGCATTGACCTTGGGTTTAGGAGTTGGAGTTCACCTACATCTGAACTTGGCACACAGAACTCCTATGAGTTCATGTATTTTCTTAAGCAAATAATAGTGTGAACACATGATGCTTCCTTGACATCTCATCCTCTCCTTCACAAAATAGCTCAGGCATCCATTTGACTTGGCACAAGAACCCAAGCCTGATTTCTCACTCCAAAGTCAACATTGCCTGAACTAATATAACGTAAACAACTGCCTGTTAATAAGCTGTCGTGAAATCATGTCATTTCCCATGAATTTTCTCTATCTCTTTCCCACGTAGTCTCTCGAACCAATGGGGCTGAATCTCTGCTCTAGTCCTTAAATGAAGCTCATTGCTTATTTCCATAACTCCAGGTGATTTCCCTTGAAAATTTTCTCTTTTATCCTCACTCAACCCCTTATCTAATGACATTGTTTCTGGCTCCTCTGACTGACCTTGGAGCTTGGTATCGTCAGAGCCAGTTTCATTTCTCTGGCCTGAAGCTTCAACGCTTTGATCCAGGCCTGAATCTGCATTATTTTGAACCCCAGGCAATCCCACAATCCATTCTGAATCATCAGTGAACCCATCAGCCCCAGGCTGCTGAGCTACAACAATCAAACCTTATATACGTGTACACTTTCTTTTCTCCTACATTTGGCCTTTAGGTGTCACAGCATGCAATGTAAACCTTAAGCCTTGATCTCCTGGGCAGGTGTGGGCTGGAGCCACAAGCGCCTGGGAATCTCCAGAGAGCAGGTGTGCTCTGCTGTGGCAAGCAGAAATGTGCAGAGCTGTGCGCCAAGGTTGGCTGAATGCCTTGGTGGGAAGGTGCTGCTGCCAGAAGCTCTGCCTTTCAGAGGGAATGGGAAAACCGCTGAGAACACAGAAGGCAAACATGATCATGCAGCCTCCTGGAACAGGAAGAGGAGGCAGCCATACTTCCATCCAGGTCTATATCAAAGTGGGCTTTGTGCAGCTCTGGAGATATTGGAATCCATCTCCAATTAACAGTTGGGAAGGTAGCGTAGCCATGTCCAATCTATGTGGAGTGCACCTCCAAACATTTGTTTTACGAGAGTTGAATGAAAAGTAATGCCTCCACCTTCGTTACTTGGGTTTGGATGGGAATATTTTAATAAATCAAGCGCAGAAATAATCCTTAGAATGTGCTCTTTAACTACCACTATTCACTGTTCCACATCATCATCATCACCTTTATTTATATCCCGCCACCATATCCCTGATGGGGACTTGGAGCGGCTTACATGGGGCCAAGCCTGGACATATTACAGCAATAAAATCAAAGCATAAACAACAAAGAACAACAATATCATCAAAATACATTTTAAAAAGCAATCATAAAATAGCATTCTAATAAACACAATCACAACAACGATAACAATGGGCGGGCCACATGTACAAGATAAAACAATTAAAAGACTGTAATAACCACCAGACAATTGGATACATTTCTGCCAACGATGAAGAAGTTTTCTGAAGCTGTTACGGAGAAGTCGACACTCTGTTTCCGCAACCAGAGTCTCACAGTTCTCTCAACGTCTTCATCAGAAGCACAATGATGTCCCCAGAAGCATAATGATGGATTAACCTTGGCTTTAAGCAGCACGCTTCTGGCTTCCTGAGTCTGGGATTTTGGGTTCTTGTGTTCTTTATTTATTTATTTATTATTTACAGTTCTTATATTCCGCCCTTCTCACCCCGCAGGGGACTCAGGGCGGATTACAGTCAACACATATATGGCAAACATTCAGTGCCAGTTTGACAAACAACATTTAACAGACAAAGGCTATCTAACTTTTTTTTTCTGGCCGCCAGGGGAGCTGCTGCTTTTCATCGTCCATCAACGACACCGATGAAGTTCTTCCGCATTCCACATTCCCCGGAGTCTTCTTTATGGCCTCATAAATTAGTTAAATTTAGCCTCCCACACAAGGTGGTACCTTATTTTCCTACTTGACAGATGCAACTGTCTTTTGGGTTGCAAAGGTCGACAACGGGCTACACAATGGCTGGACACCCACTCCAGCCCGGGCTGGCTTCGAACTCATGACCTTTTGGTCAGAGTGATCTTAATGCAGCTGACACTCAGCCAGCTGCGCCACAATTCCGGTGTTCAACTGGGTTTCATGGATTATTGTTTGACCATTGCTTAAAAGATTATGCTTCATGTTTTTGCTTTTGGATCTTGGGAACTCTGTCTTTGCATTTAAGCCTTTTTGGAACTTTGCATTTCTTATACTATGTTTTGACTTTGCCTTTTCTTCAATAAACTACAAAATCTACAGCTTTGGTGTGGTGGTGTTTGGGAGCAAGGTGAAAAGTACCCTGAGTTGCAACAAACGATTCCCATCCTGACTTCTTTCCCCGCCTTCCGCAGACACACCTGAACGCCAGCCAGGCACTGCAAGGGAGGACAGGTGAAGGAAGGGGACTGCAGGTGAAATATCTGCTTTCCTTACTCAGCTCTGGGCGCCGAGTCTCTCTCTCTCGCTGCAATCCTGGCATGATTTACAAGACGTATTGCTGATGAGATGGTTCTGTCCAGTTATGCAATAAATAAAACTGCTTACTCTCGTAAGGGGAATCGGGCTGGCCTGACCCTCCACAGCACGCATCTCGTAGCCCGGAGAGATTTATTGCCTTTCAAGAACTTCATCAGACTTCTGCAAATTAGTCCCGGCTTGGCTTTCCTTCAGCTGGCAGCACATTATCCACTTTCACAGCTGTTGGGGGAACTATTCAGGGCAAAGAGGCTCTCTTGGCCAAAGCCTCACAGGGTCCATCCTGGACGGTTCCAAGCCATTTGGGAGGTCAACATGCCGAGCGACACAATATAAACATTCAGGCTTTTTACTTTGGAGACGTAAGAGCAAAATCCTATGAATAAATTCAGAAGCGATTCCCACTAAGCTCAATGGGCCTGGCTCCCAGTAAGTGTGAATAGAGAAATAGAAAAATAGTATAAGCGGGGGAGCACGCAATAATCCAAAGTTCCAAATTAAGATGTTTCTTTGGCATCTTGCATGCTGTTAAGCTCCACTGGTCTTGATCAGTCATTGGATGAGGGTCACAGCGGTCTCGGGAAGTAAATGAAGGTATTTCAAGTCCCATCATCCGTGGTCCATCATCCTCCAAACAGTACCAGGAAGTAGAGTGTGTCTTGGGGGCTCTGTGTGCCAAGTTTGGTCTTGATCAGTCATTGGATGAGGGTTGCAGTGGTCTCAGATGAGTACTGCAAGTCCCATCATCCGAGATCCATCCTTCCCCAAAGTGCACCAGAAAATTGAGTTGGCAGTCTCGGCGGTGGCCGGAAGAGCTTTTGCACAATTAAAACTTGTGCGCCAGACTACCTTGGGAAGTATGATCTGGCCACGGTGGTCCACGCTCTTGTTACATCCCAAATAGATTACTGCAACGTGCTCTATGTGGGGTTGCCTTTGAATACTTTTCGGAAACCTCAACTAGTCCAGAGGGCGGCAGCTAGACTACTCACGGGAGAATCATACAGAGAGCATAATACTCTTCTGTTACGTCAGCTCCACTGGCTGCCGATCCAGTTCCGAGCACAATTCAAAGTGCTGGTTTTGACCTACAAAGCCCTATACGGCTCCAGCCCAGCTTACCTGTCCGAATGTATCTCCCTCTATGTCCCACCTCAAAATTTACTCTTCTGGGAGGCCCTGCTCTCGGCCCTGCCTTTGGCGCAAACATGCTTGGCAGGGACGAGGGACAGGACCTTCTTGGTGGTGGCCCCTGCCTATGGAACTCCCTCCCCAGCGAAATCAGGTCAGCAACATCCCTCCTTGCCTTCAGGAGAAAATTGAAAATGTGGTTATGGGACCAGGCCTTTGGGTACCTTGCAAATAACTGACAATGACAATGGCGACAATGTAATGGAAAATGAACTATGGATAGGTTTCCAATTGTGTTGTGTTTGCTGGATTCGTTTTTAGACAAGGCTACACAGCCAGTGTGGTTGTATTATTTATCATTGTACTTTTTAGCCTTGAACAATTTTTAAAACTAATTTAATATATTATTCATATATAATTACTGTATTATGTGTATGTAGTGGCATCAAATTGAGTCCCCCCTCTGGGGGTATAAGAAGGGCGGGGTACAAATACGTTAAATAAATAAATATAAATAAAAATGTAATGTTCGTTTGTGGGATTAACAGAACTCAAAAACCACTGGGCGAATTCACACCAAATTTGGCCACAAGATTCCTACTAACCCAAGGAGTGACCATCACTAAAAAAATGATTTTGTCATTTAGAAGTTGTAGTTGCTGGGATTTATAGTTCACCTACAATCAAACAGCCTTCTGAACTCCACCAACGATGGAATTGAACCAAACTAGGCACACAGGACTCCCATGACCAACAGAAAACACTATAAGGGTTTGGTGGGCATTTACCTTGAGTTTGGGAGTTGCAGTTCACCTAATCCAGAGAGCACTGTGGACTCAAACTATGATGGATCTGGACCAAATATGAACACAGATCTAGACCAAACTTGGCACGAATACTCCATATGCCCAAATATGAACACAGATGGAGTTTGGGGGAAATAGACCTTGACATTTGGGAGTTGTAGTTACTGGGATTTACAGTTCACCTAGAATAAAAGATAATTGGGGAATCAAAGAGAATTGGGGAAACTTCCCCATGACCAACGCAAAATACTTAAGGCTATCCAGTCCAACTCCATTCACCATGGCAAGAAAACATAAACAAAGCCCTCCTGACAAAAAGCCATCCAGTCATACATTTATATATGATTCACACACAGAGATATAGTATCATAGATTTGAAAGAGACCCCTGAAGAAGGACAATGATATGTTGCATGTCCCAGAGTAGGCAAACCAGACAATCTCCACATCAACACTGACACAGAAACAGCAAGAAGTGCTGTTTACCCTCAAGCATAAAGAAATTGCATATATTAGAAATCAACACTTTCTCCTTACTTTATTTCCCAGATCACCAGACTGGGCCACAGCAACGCCTGGCAGGGGACAGCTAGTAAATAATAAAAAATAGCAGAGGCAGGGGAGCATGCAAGAATCCAAAGTTCTGAATTAAGCTGTTTCTTTGGCACCTTGCATGCTGTTAAGCAACATAAATCAAGTCAGCAGAGCTACCTGAATGTGTGAAATGCATTCAGTAGCTGGTGGCCAGTAGCCAAGATTTGTTATCTGCCTTCGGTTTGACTCCAATTGACGGCAACCCTATCATAGGTTTACTGAGCAAGAATGATTCAGAGGGCACTTCCTGTTGCCTTCCTCGAGGAGTATGGGAATGTGATCCACCCAAGATTACTTAGTGAGTTTCCATTTTTTAAATACATACAACCATTGCTGACGATCGTGCCATCACCGCCCAAGCAGCGAGCTTTGAAATGGTTGAATAGAAGCTCTCTGAAGCTTCAGGTGCTCTTACTGCCTATTACAGGGAAAACCAGCTGGTTCCTAATGTTTAACATTTACACAAATAACCAACCACTGCCAGAAGGGACAGAGAATTTAATCTATGCTGATGATCGTGCCATCACCGCCCAAGCAGCGACCTTTGAAATGGTTGAACAGAAACTCTCAGAAGCTTTAGGTGCTCTTACTGCCTATTACAGGGAAAACCAGCTGATTCCTAATGTTTAGCATTTACACAAATGACCAGCCACTGCCGGAAGGGACAGAGTGTTTCATCTATGCTGACGATCGTGCCATCACCGCTCAAGCAGGGAGCTTTGAAATGGTTGAACAGAACTCTCTGAAGCTTTAGGTGCTCTTACTTCCTATTACAGGGAAAACCAGCTGATTCCTAATGTTTAACATTCACACAAATAACCAGCCACTGCCAGAAGGGACAGAGAATTTAATCTATGCTGTCGATCGTGCCATCACCACTCAAGCAGCGAGCCCTTCCAGTATTTTCTGCTGGCCATGGGAGTTCCGTGTGCCAAGATTGGTTCAATTCCATCACTGGTGGAGTTCAGAATGCTCTTTGATTGTAGGTGAACTATAAATCCCAGCAACTACAACTCCTGAATGCCAAGGTCTATTTCCCCAAACTCGACCAGTGTTCACATTTGGACATATGGAGTATCCGTGCCAAGTTTGGTCCAGATACATCACTGAGTCCACAGTGCTCTCTGGATGTAGATGAACTACAATTCCAAAACTCAAGGTCAATGCCTACGAAACCCTTCCAGTATTTTCTGCTGTCCATGGGAGTTCTGTGTGCCAAGATTGGTTCAGTTCCATCACTGGTGGAGTTCAGAATGCTCCTTGATTGTAGGGGAACTATAAATCCCAGCAACTACAACTCCTGAATGCCAAGGTCTATTTTCCCCAAACTTCACCAGTGTTTACATTTGGGCATATTGAGTATTCGTGTAGAGTTTGGTCCAGATACATCTCTGAGTCTACAGTGCTCTCTGGATATAGGTGAACTACAACTCCAGAACTCAAGGTCAGTGTCCCCCAAACCCTATATTTTCTATTGGTCATATGAGTTCCGTGTGCCAAGATGGGTTCAATGCCATTGTTGATAGAGTTTGATTGTAGGTGAACTATTTTTTTTTTTGGTCGTGTCAGGAGCGACTTGAGAAACTGCAAGTCGCTTCTGGTGTGAGAGAATTGGCCGTCTGCAAGGACGTTGCCCAGGGGACGCCTGGATGAATTGATGTTTTTATCATCCTTGTGGGAGGCTTCTCTCATGTCCCCGTATGAGGAGCTGGAGCTGATAGAGGGAGCTCATCCGCCTCTCCCCGGATTCGAACCTGTGACCTGTCGGTCTTATAGGTGAACTATAAATCCCAGCAACTACAACTCCCAAATCATAGAATCATAGAATCATAGAGTTGGAAGAGACCTCATGGGCCATCCAGTCCAACCCCCTGCCAAGAAGCAGAAATATTGCATTCAAAGCACCCCTGACAGATGGCCATCCAGCTTCTGTTTAAAAGCTTCCAAAGAAGGAGCCTGCACCACACTCCGGTGGAATTCTGTGCCAAGTTTGGTTCAATTCCATCGCTGGTGGAGTTCAGAATGCTGTTTGGTTGTAAGTGAACCAGCAACTACAGCTCCCAAAAGACAAAATCAATCTCCTCCCAAACACATCAGTATTCAAATTTGGGTGTATTGGGTATTTCTGCCCAATTTGGTTGTGAATTAAAATACATCCTACATATCAGATATTTACATAACGATTCATAACAGTAGCAAAATTACAGTTACGAAATAGCAATGGAAATAATGTTATGGTTGGGGGTCAGCACAACATGAGGAACTGGATTAAGGGGTCGCAGCATTAGGAAGGTTGAGAAACACTGAGTTAGAAGATATTAAAAACCCTTATGCAACACAGTTAGCCAAGAATAACAAATTACCTAATAACGCAATATTTTTTTCTATATATTTTAGGACCCTGCTGACTCTTCTGATGTTGATCAGACAAAGCGGCGAGCTTTTGTGTGTATTGTGCACAATCCCTTTTCTGTGCAAAGATAGGAAGTGATGCCTTGACGTTACTTCCCAGCTGTAAAAATACTTTGCGTAAGAATCCATTTTGCCCGCGGGGCATTATCCATTTATCATTCTAGCAAATCTATTTTCCATTTCTGGGAATGCAGACTGCCCTGTTCCCAAAGTGCCGATTTTGGGGAAAGAGAGAGGAAGTCGGCGCAGCGAATCGACGGCGGTTTTTGCGGCTTTTTTTTTGGTCTCGTTTTAAAACAAGCACTAAAAACATACCCACCACTTGTTGGTGGGAGTTCCGTGTTGTAATATGAATGCTGGGGAACCCAAGCCAATGGTCTTCCCTCGAAAATGATTTGGGAGAGTGAGGTCGAACATGACCCCCCCCCGCCATAAAATATAGTAACTTATAGTTTTGCTAAGGACAAGGACGTATGCTGAGCCATGATCAAGGCTCTCATCAATTTCTCTATGGATTTCTGGTGGGAGGGATAGAATCATAGAATCATAGAATCAAAGAGTTGGAAGAGACCTCATGGGCCATCCAGTCCAACCCCCTGCCAAGAAGCAGGAATATTGCATTCAAATCACCCCTGACAAATGGCCATCCAGCCTCTGCTTAAAAGCTTCCAAAGAAGGAGCCTCCACCACACTCCGGGGCAGAGAGTTCCACTGCTGAACGGCTCTCACAGTCAGGAAGTTCTTCCTAATGTTCAGATGGAATCTCCTCTCTTGTAGTTTGAAGCCATTGTTCCGCGTCTTAGTCTCCAAGGAAGCAGAAAACAAGCTTGCTCCCTCCTCCCTGTGGCTTCCTCTCACATATTTATACATGGCTATCATATCTCCTCTCAGCCTTCTCTTCTTCAGGCTAAACATGCCCAGTTCCCTAAGCCGCTCCTCATAGGGCTTGTTCTCCAGACCCTTGATCATTTTAGTCGCCCTCCTCTGGACACATTCCAGCTTGTCAATATCTCTCTTGAATTGTGGTGCCCAGAATTGGACACAGTATTCCAGATGTGGTCTAACCAAAGCAGAATAGAGGGGTAGCATTACTTCCTTAGATCTAGACACTATGCTCCTCTTGATGCAGGCCAAAATCCCATTGGCTTTTTTTGCTGCCACATCACATTGTTGGCTCATGTTTAACTTGTTGTCCACGAGGACTCCAAGATCTTTTTCACACGTACTGCTCTCGAGCCAGGCGTCCCCCATTCTGTATCTTTGCATTTCATTTTTTCTGCCAAAGTGGAGTATCTTGCATTTGTCACTGTTGAACTTCATTTTGTTAGTTTTGGCCCATCTCTCTAATCTGTCAAGATCGTTTTGAATTCTGCTCCTGTCCTCTGGACTATTGGCTATCCCTCCCAATTTGGTGTCATCTGCAAACTTGATGATCATGCCTTCTAGCCCTTCATCTAAGTCATTAATAAAGATGTTGAACAGGACTGGGCCCAGGACGGAACCCTGCGGCACTCCGCTCGTCACTTCTTTCCAAGATGAAGAGGAAGCATTAGTGAGCACTCTCTGTGTTCGTCCACTTAACCAATTACAGATCCACCTCACCGTAAGTGGGAATGTTTCCTATATTATGATTTCTATCTTCTTCCTTATGTATGTGACCCCTTGCCTGATCCTCTTGCCCTATTCCCTTTTATATAAAATGTATAAAAATATATGGAAAACCACCCTCAGTGACCTCGGAAAGGAAGTATTCCCCTGATTGAAAGGAAACCCTGACAAGGACTTATTTGCATGAACAATACAAAGGGCACCGATCCCAAGTCTCGGAGTCTGGCCGCTTGGGGGAAATTGCCCACTAGGCATGATTGATCATATCTCAACAGGACACATTTATTTATTTACATTATTTATATCCCGCCCTGCCCATATCAGCCCGCAGGCAACTCAGGGCCTTCGGAAAGCCACAATTTGTCCTGATCTGCTTTCTCAGTTGACTTCCATCCACCAAAACTACAGCCAAGATTGCTCCATTGTCTCCATAGCTCCGTTCAGGAAAAATCCGGATCCTGGCCCTCTCGCCAGACATCAGATGATGATTGCCATCCTTCAAGACAATAATCACTACCCTATCATGGCTGAATTATAGACAAATCTTAGACTGCTATAAAACTGACAAAGAACTAAATTTCAGAGCTAAAGAGGGATTTTGGGACAATATTATGATGACAAACAACAAAACAATCACAAAAAATTACAAAAAAATACTAGAATGGGCAACAGAAACAGAACAAATAAAAGAATCTATGACTAAATGGGCACAAAATATAGGCCATGAAATCCGCATAGATCAATGGGAGAAGGTATGGAATCAGAAAATGAAGTATACCTACTCCTATAACCTGAAAGAAAATCAATTGAAAATGATACATAGGTGGTACATTACACCACAAAAGATTTCAAAATTCCACAAAAATACATCAGATAGATGCTGGAAATGCAATCAACACATAGGATCCTTCTATCATATGTGGTGGACATGCCCAAAAGCCAATTTTTTTTGGAATATAATTCATATTGATATACAAAAGATACTTGACATAAAAATGAGAAAGGAACCAGAGTTCTTCTTGCTGGGAATGTTTGACATTATGGGAGACGAAAATAAAGACATTATCTTTAATTACCTAATCACAGCAGCCAGAATTGTCTACGCCAAGAGTTGGAGGCAGAAAGAAATACCACAAATAGAAGAATGGCAAAGTAAGATACTAGATATAATGAACATGGACGAGTTAACATACTGGCTGACACCGAATGAAGGAAAACCGAAAAAACATACAAATTGGGACTTGGTGAAAAATTATCTCAAACAACAGAAAATAGAGGTCATTTCTTGATCCATAATAAGATAGAATACAAATAACTGTATCACAGGAAAGCAGACTGGACTATTGAGAATGAAAGACATTTTTTGCTTTCATTATCTCTCCTCTACTTTTTACCATGCTTTATATATTTATATATATATATATATATATATATATATATATATATATATATATATATATACAAATATAGAAGATCTTCAAAGAACAGATGGAAGTCCAACCAAGTTTTTCTTTTTCTTTTTTCCCTCTTTTTTCTCCTCGGCTCTCTCTCTCCCTACCCATTCCTCCACAGTACCCTTTCTCTATTATTATTTCCTACTTTCCTATCTCCTTCACAATTATTCCCCCACTTTCCATGTATTTACACTATAACGCAATAAAAAATGATTAAGACAATAATGTGGTCAGCTAGAAGGCCCCTGAGGACTCACCAGCCATTTGGACACCACATATTTCCATAATCCACTCAAGATTTCATTGTTTCCCTCTCGTTCCGTCTCCCTCTCTCCTGATTGGCCAGGGGGCTGAGGCAACAGGAGCTTATCCATTGGTTAAGGCACTCAGGAGGCGGCCTAGCCTCCTCCCAGCTGTAGAGCATCAGCCAATCATCACCTAGCCGGCTGAGGGGTGGGGAGCGGGAAAGTCAAATCTGACAGTTCTGTTTGGGTATAAAAAGCTTTATTTTGTGTTCAATGTATGTCTGCTTGAGAAATTATCGCGGTGTGACATCCTTTCCAGCTGGATCGCAATAAATATCTCGGTGGCTTCTGCTTCAACTTGGTGAGATTTATTTTGCAATATTGGCTTCTTTTTTCTCACCAGGCAACCCACAATGGCTTGGGCCTAATCCACAGCCATTCTAAACTGCTCTACAACAAGAGGACTTTTCCCTTTCTGGCACCTCATTTTGATTTGAAACGGAGTGAGCTGCCAAGATTGTGCTCCTAATATGGGTTTTCTTTGAACGCAAGGATGGGAATCGTGCAAGACTCCAGATGTTGCTCACCTGAAACTCCCAACAACCTTCGCCAGAGCAGAGAGTGCTAAGTAAACCTGGGAGTTGTAGTACAACCATATAATAACCATACCTTGCCTAGCTTCGTTGTCTCAAAGAAATGGCACTGAATCCCAGAAAGATAGTCCCCTTTGAGACAGATAGACACACATTTATATACTCTAACACAGGCATGGACAAACTTGGGCCCTCCAGGTGTTTTGGACTTCAACTCCCACAATTCCTAACAGCCTCAGGCCCTTTCCTTTCCCCCCTCAGCTGCTTAAGCTGAATGCTGGGCCCATCACCAACGTTAGGTTCTATTGACTGTGTGGAATGCAAGGATGCTTCCTCTACAGCAGGCATGGGCAAGCTTCAGCTCTCCAGATGTTTTGGACTTAATTGGCATAATTTCTAACAGCCTCAGGCCCCTTCCTTTTCCTTTTCCCTTTCCTTTTCCACTTCCTTTTCCAGTGTTTCTCAAGCTGAAGGTGGGGAATCCTAAGAGTGTGATTAGGGGGTGTCAGACAGGTCACCAAAGACCATCGGAAAACACAGTATTTTCTGTTGGTTATGGGAAGTTCGACCCAATTCTATTGTTGTTGTGGTTCAGAATGCTCTTTGATTGTAGACGAACTATAAATCCCAGCAACTACAACTCCCAAATGTCAAGATCTATTTTCCCCAAAGTCCAGCAGTGGTCTTTGCTTCTTCTTCCAGCATGCTGACATTTGTCCGCCTGTCTACCCAAGAGATTTGCAGGATTTTCCAGAGGCAACGCTGAGGGAATCATTCCAGGAGTTGCATGTGATGTCTGTAGACAGTCCACGTCTTGCAGGCGTATAGCAGGATTGGGAGGACAATAGCCTTATAGACAAGCCCCTTGGTCTCCCTACGGATGTCCCGGTCCTCAAACACTCTCTGCTTCATTCAGAAAAATGCTGCACTTGCAGAGCTCAGGCGGTGTTGTATTTAAGTGTCAATCTTGACTTTGGTGGAGAGGTGGCTGCCAAGGGAGCGGAAATGGTTCACATTTTCTAATGTTACACCATTAAGTTGTATTTCTGGCATTGGAGAGGGATTGGCTGGTGACTGCTGGAAGAGCACTTTGGTTTTCTCGACAGGCCGAACTTCTCGTATGCTTCTGCAAAGGTGTTTAGGGTGGCTTGTAGGTCTTCTTCTGAATGTGCACAGACTATGTTATCATCAGTATATGAGAGTTCTATAAAATATGTTGTGACCAGGAACCACTTATTTGGAATTAGGTGAAAAGGAGTGATAAGAGTTGCGTGTCTTCTTTATTTTTCTGTCTGCTTTTCGAATGTTTTCATTTGCACACCCGTAGACTACTGAATCCAGTTGCCCTTCCAGACTGGATATTTTGCTAGTGGGCATATATTTTTATATTGTTAACTGGAAGTACTTTTTTCCCCCACTTGGCAAATTAAGGATGGTCTTTGTGAGCAACATACTTTGAGGGCAGACTTGGTGGTAATTATGGCTATTACAATGATTCAGGAACATGGCAGCGGTTACCAGTTTTATAAGGCTATTCCTATCCCGTTGATCAACATTCTTTCAGTATCGGAGCAATATCTCTGCGTGCTGGGACAGGACCTTTCGGGGTGGTGTTAGAAGAGCTTTCAAAAAACCAAGTTGAGTGATTAATCGTAATCACATGGGTTTTAAAAAAATGCATTCAATAATTATGAATATGATAGAAAACAAGAGAAAAGTAGTGCGGTTTTGAATAAACACAATGTGACTTTACAACAATTTTAAGATGCCATTTGTAACATACATATAATGCATACCAGGCATGGGCAAACTTTGGCCCTCCAAGGGTTTTGGACTTCAACTCCCACCATTCCTAACAGCCTCAGGCCATTTCCTTTCCCCCCTGTTGTTGTTTATTCGTTTAGTTGCTTCTGACTCTTTCTGACCTCCTGGACCAGTCCAGGCCACAGCTCCCTGTCGGCCATCACCACCCCCAGCTCCTTCAAGGTCAATCCAGTTACTTCAAGGATGCCATCCATCCATCTTGCCCTTGGTCGGCCCCTCTTCCTTTTTCCTTCCATTTTCCCCAACATCATTGTTTTCTCTAGGCGACCTCATGGACCAGCCCATGCCAGAGCTCCCTGTCGGCCGTCACCACCCCCAGCTCCTTCAAGGTCAATCCAGTTACTTCAAGGATGCCATCCATCCATCTTGCCCTTGGTCGGCCCCTCTTCCTTTTTCCTTCCATTTTCCCCAACATCATTGTTTTCTCTAGGTGACCTCATGGACCAGCCCATGCCAGAGCTCCCTGTCGGCCGTCACCACCCCCAGCTCCTTCAAGGTCAATCCAGTTACTTCAAGGATGCCATCCATCCATCTTGTCCTTGGTCGGCCCCTCTTCCTTTTTCCTTCCGTTTTCCCCAACATCATTGTTTTCTTTAGGCGACCTCATGGACCAGCCCACCCCAGAGCTCCCTGTCGGCCATCACCACCCCCAACTCCTTCAAGGTCAATCCAGTCACTTCAAGGATGCCATCCATCCATCTTGCCCTTGGTCGGCCCCTCTTCCTTTTTCCTTCCATTTTCCCCAACATCATTGTCTTTGCTAGGTGACCTCATGGACCAGCCCATGCCAGAGCTCCCTGTCGGCCGTCACTACCCCCAGCTCCTTCAAGGTCAATCCAGTTACTTCAAGGATGCCATCCATCCATCTTGCCCTTGGTCGGCCCCTCTTCCTTTTTCCTTCCATTTTCCCCAACATCATTGTTTTCTTTAGGCGACCTCATGGACCAGCCCACCCCAGAGCTCCCTGTCGGCCATCACCACCCCCAGCTCCTTCAAGGTCAATCCAGTCACTTCAAGGATGCCATCCATCCATCTTGGCCTTGGTCGGCCCCTCTTCCTTTTTCCTTCCATTTTCCCCAACATCATTGTCTTCGCTAGGTGACCTCAAGGACCAGCCCATGCCAGAGCTCCCTGTCGGCCATCACCACCCCCAGCTCCTTCAAGGTCAATCCAGTCCTTCAAGGTTGCCATCGATCCACCTTGCCCTTGGTCGGCCCCTCTTCCCTTTTCCTTCCATTTTCCCCAGCATCACATACTACCTTGTGCTTTGACTACCTGAATACTTTGGACTGGTTTATCCCTACCTGATACCATAAAACAATGTTTTGTTTAAATACATTTTGTGACTGATGAAACAACAGAGAGAGGACTTTTGTGTTACATCAGACCAACAGAATATTTCCAACAATATGTTCATGGGTTGTTGTAGGTTTTTCCGGGCTATATGGTCATGTTCTAGAGGCATTTTCTCCTGACGTTTCGCCTGCATCTAAGGCAAGCATCCTCAGAGGTAGTGATGTCTGTTGGAAGTAGGAAAATGGGTTTATATATCTGTGGAATGACCAGGGTGGGACAAAGGACTCTTGTCTGCTGGAGCCAGGTGTGAATACATTGGGTTGTTAGGTGTCTTGTGTCCAAATTTGGTGTCAATTCGTCCAGTGGTTTTTGAGTTCTGTTAATCCCACAAACGAACCTAACATTTTTATTTATATAGATGATGATGATTGATCTTCTTCTTCTGTTCTTGGTTTGTTTTTTTATTTTCTTTGGAAGACGCCTGTGCGTGGGTTTTTTTTAATGTGTGGAGGTCAGTGCACAAGTGATCAACACACAGTCTTCACAGAGTGAGGTTCCACTGGTGATGTAGTTTGACACAATGACCGTGGCTTCTCAGTCTGTTGCAGCCTTCTTCCGCCTTCACAGCCGTTGTAACATGTACCATGTTATTCTCTTCTTGCCCCGCCGTTGAGGTCTTTGAGTCTTCGGACTCATTATTATTATTATTATTACGGATTATTATTATTATTATTACGGATGTGAGAGCTGGACTTTAGGGAAGGCCGAGCGAAGGAAGAGAGATGCTTTTGAGCTGTGGTGCTGGAGGAAAGTTCTGAGAGTGCCTTGGACTGCGAGAAGATCCAACCAGTCCATCCTCCAGGAAATAAAGCCCGGCTGCTCACTGGAGGGAAGGATACTAGAGACAAAGTTGAAGTATTTTGGCCACATCATGAGGAGACAGCAAAGCCTAGAGAAGACAATTATGCTGGGGAAAGTGGAAGGCAAAAGGAAGAGGGGCCGACCAAGGGCAAGATGGATGGATGGCATCCTTGAAGTGACTGGACTGACCTTGAAGGAGCTGGGGGTGGTGACGGCCGACAGGGAGCTCTGGCGTGGGCTGGTCCATGAGGTCACGAAGAGTCGGAGACGACTGAACGAATGAACAACATTATTATTATTATTATTATTATTATCATCATCATCATCATCAGGGCCAGAAAAAAATTTCGGGGAGGGTTGACAATTTGGGGGGGGGGGTGGAAAATTTCGGGGATGTGTGTGAAAATTTCAGGGAGGGTTGAAAATTTCGGGGGGGGGGGTTTGAACCCCTAAAACCACCCCCTCGCTACAGGCCTGATCATCATCATGGAGGGCAAGGTAGATCCAGCCTCAGAACTCCGCCCCGGGTTTTCTTTCAAGGGGAAGGATTTATTTATCGTGTCATCAGCAACCATTGTATTACAATTCTAACAGAGCAAAACAAACACAGAGATTAAAAAGAAAAAGAAAAAAAAAGAAAGAAAAAAAAACCCACACAGATTTTGTAAATTTGGTATTTGGTTAAATGTCCTTTGACCAGTATCTGGCCACTTGGAGTGCCTCTGGGGTTGCCGCAAGAAGGTCCTCCATCGTGCATGTGGCAGGGCTCAGGTTGCATTGTAGCAGGTGGTCAGTGGTTTGCTCTTCTCTGCACTCGCATGCCGAGGATTCCACCCTGTAGCCCCATTTCTTAAGATTGGCTCTGCATCTCGTGGTGCCAGAACGCAGTCTGTTCAGCGCCTTCCAAGTCGCCCAGTCTTCTGAGTGCCCAGGGGGGAGTCTCTCATCTGGTATCACCCATGAGTTGAGGTGCTGGGTTTGGGCCTGCCACTTTTGGACTCTCGCTTGCTGGGGTGTTCCAGCGAGTGTCTCTGTAGATCTAAGAAAACTATGTCTTGATTTAAGTCGTTGACGTGCTGGCTGATACCCAAACAAGGGATGATCTGGAGATGCCACTGCCTTGGTCCTTTCACTATTGGCTGCTACTTCCCGGCGGATGTCAGGTGGTGCAATACCGGCTAAGCAGTGTAATTTCTCCAGTGGTGTAGGGCGCAGACACCCCGTGATAATGCGGCATGTCTCATTAAGAGCCACATCCACTGTTTTAGTGTGGTGAGATGTGTTCCACACTGGGCATGCTTACTCAGCAGCAGAGTAGCACAGTGCAAGGGGAGATGTCTTCACTGTGTCTGGTTGTGATCCCCAGGTTGCGCCAGTCAGCTTTCATATGATATTGTTTCTAGCACCTACATTTTGCTTGATATTCAGGCAGTGCTTCTTGTAGGTCAGAGCACAGTCCAGAGTGACTCCCAGGTATTTCGGTGTGCTGCAATGCTCCAGTGGGATTCCTTCCCAGGTAATAATCCTCAGAGCTCGGGATGCTTGTTTGTTCTTAAGGTGAAAGGCACATGTCTGTGTTTTAGATGGGTTGGGGATCAGCTGGTTTTCCCTGTAATAGGCAGTAAGGGCACCTAGAGCTTCGGAAAGCTTCTGTTCTACCATCCCAAAGCTCCCTGCTTGAGCAGTAATGGCACGATCATCAGCATAGATGAAACTCTCTGTCCCTTCTGGCAGTGGCTGATCATTTGTGTAGATGTTGAACATGGATGGAGCAAGCACGCTCCCCTGAGGCAGGCCATTCTTCTGTTTTCGCCATCTGCTTCTCTGGCCCTGGAACTCAACAAAAAAGCTCCTGTTTTGTAGCAGGTTTCCTTTGAGGCAGGTGAGGTGGTAGTCCTTTGTGATATTATACATTTTTATCAGGAGGAGGCGGTGGTTCACAGTATCATAAGCCGCCGACAGGTCTATGAAGACAGCTCCTGAGATCGGCTGCCTTTCAAAGCCATCTTCTATGTGCTGAGTCAGGTTCAGCACTTGAGATGTGTAGCTTTTGCCTTTCCTGAAGCCAGCTTGCTGTGGAATCAGACATGGGTCTATTTTTTCCATAATTCTATGCAGAATAAGGTGTATAGATGATATATATAAACAGGTATATAGATATAGATGCGTACTTTGGCCACATCATGAGGAGACAGCAAAGCCTAGAGAAGACAATTATGCTGGGGAAAGTGGAAGGCAAAAGGAAGAGGGGCCGACCAAGGGCAAGATGGATGGATGGCATCCTTGAAGTGACTGGACTGACCTTGAAGGAGCTGGGGGTGGTAACGGCCGACAGGGAGCTCTGGCGTAGGCTGGTCCATGAGATCACGAAGAGTCGGAGACGACTGAACGAATGAACAACAACACATAGATATAGATGATGTTGATGATTATTATTTGTTGTTGTTCATTCGTTCAGTCGTCTCCGACTCTTTGTGACCTCATGGACCAGCCCACGCCAGAGCTCCCTGTCGGCCGTCACCACCCCCAGCTCCTTCAAGGTCAGTCCAGTCACTTCAAGGATGCCGTCCATCCATATTATTATTATTATTATTATTATTATTATTATTATTATTATTATCATGGAGGGCAAGGTAGATCCAGCCTCAGAACTCCGCCCCGGGTTTTCTTTCAAGGGGAAGGAGAAAGAGAGAGAATCCTTCTCCCAGGTTTTCCCTTTCCCCGCCTTCCGAAAAATCCAGATTCCGGGTTTTCCTTCCAGCCGCAGATCCGGGCTCTTGGCTCCACGCTGCTTTGCCCGGCCTCCTTTCGGGAGGGCTGCGTGCGCGTCCACGAGAGAGAGAGAGGGGTAGGGAGTGTGAGAGAGCGAGCGCGCGAGCCGAGGCGCGGGGGCGCGCACAACCCCCCCCCTCCCTCCCGTCCCTGGCTGTCCTCGCGCCTCCTTCTCCTCAGGCGGCGGCGGCTGTGGCGGCGGTCATGGGGCCTTGAGGCGTCGTCGGCGGCGGAAGAGGAGGCGTCGTCGTCGGCTCCATGGAGGCTCCATGGAGGCCGGAACCTGAGGGTGAGTCTGAGGGGGGAGAATGGCGGCGGGCGGGGCGGGCGCGCTGGGACCGGCCTCTCTCTGTCTCTGTCTCTGTGTGTCTCTCCTTCCCTCATGGCGGCCGAGAGGCACGCTAGGCCCAGGCCTGCCTTCTCTGTGCCTCTCGCTAGGCCGCAGGAAAGGCGGGGGGAGGAGGGGAGGGGGAGGGGGGTCTGGCCCACGCTTCACCTCACTGCCCTCAGAATCAATATCCCTGCAAAAGGGAAGAGGAAAAGGAAGAGGAGGAAGAGGAAGTATGGCAGGATGGGGCTGGGCTGCCTGGCCCTGGCTGTCTCTCCCAACCCTCTGCATCGACCCTTCTGTCAGGCGAGGAAGGCTGGGTCTGGGCCCTTCCACACTGCCTCTTGATCCCAGCATCTCACCCCAGGTTATTTGTTTGTTTATTTATTTAAAACATTGATATCCCTCCCTTCTCACCCCAACTCAAGGGACTCAGGGTGGAGCACAGCATATCTACAGCAAACATTCAATGCCAGGACACAAATTCTTACATCTATATAAATAAAAATGTAATGTTCGTTTGTGGTATTCACAGAACTCAAAAACCACTGGGGCAATTGGCACCAAATTTGGACACGATTATTATTATTATTATTAAACTTTATTTGTACCCCGCTAACATCTCCCGAAGGACTCGATGCGGCTTACAAAGGCCAAGGCCTTAATACACAATATAACAATACAAAACCTAAGCAAATTAAAACAGTAAAGCATAATAAACAACAGGCAATAACAATACACTAAAACACAATAAAATAAACTGGGCCAGGTCAGAGTAATGGGTACAGGATTAAAAGTGCTGATGTGACAGGTGGTATATAAGGCATTATAGGGCAAGTGCAGTGTGCGGTGTGCAGCAATCTTAGTTCTAATAAAGTGCTTATGGGACTTGGTATTGGAGATTTCCTAATCTGGGAAGACACATCGGAACAGCCAGGTCTTCAAGTTCTTTCTGAAGACTGCCAACAATACCCCTAACAAGCTGGGTTGCAGCTAAACATAAAAAAAAAAACCAAGATTATGGCAACAAGAATGATTGACAACTAGAAAGTAGAGGGAGAAAATGTGGAGGCCGTGACAGACTTTGTATTTCTAGGTGCAAAGATTACAGGGGCTTGACGAATGCAAGGCTGAAGTTAAAATTGCTGGAAGTAACATGAACAACCTTAAATATGCAGATGATACCACTTTGATGGCCAAAAGCGAGGAGGAGCTGAGGGGCCTTCTAATCAAGGTGAAAGAAGAAAATGCAAAAGCTGGGTTGTAGTTAAACATAAAAAAAAAAAAACCAAGATCATTGCAACAAGAATGATTGACAACTGGAAAATAGAGGGAGAAAATGTGGAGGCCGTGACAGACTTTGTATTTCTAGGTGCAAAGATTACTGCAGATGCAGACTGTGGCCAGGAAATCAGAAGACGCTTCCTTCTTGGGAGGAGAGCAATGTCCAATCTCGATAAAATAGTAAAGAGTAGAGACATCACACTGGCAACAAAGATCCGCCTAGTCAAAGCCATGGTCTTCCCTGTAGTAACCTACGGATGCGAGAGCTGGACCTTAGGAAAGGCTGAGCGAAGGAAGATCGATGCTTTTGAGCTGTGGTGTTGGAGGAAAGTTCTGAGAGTGCCTTGGACTGCGAGAAGATCCAACCAGTCCATCCTCCAGGAAATAAAGCCCGACTGCTCATTGGAGGGAAGGAGAGTAGAGGCCAAGATGAAGTACTTTGGCCACATCATGAGGAGACAGCAAAGTCTAGAGAAGACAATTATGCTGGGGAAAGGGGAAGGTAAAAGGAAGAGGGGCCGACCAAGGGCAAGGTGGATGAATGGCATCCTTGAAGTGACTGGACTGACCTTGAAGGAGCTGGGGGTGGTAACGGCCGACAGAGAGCTCTGGCGTGGGCTGGTCCATGAAGTCATGAAGAGTCGGAGACTGAATGAATGAACAACAACAACAACCCCTAACAACCCAATGTATGTTCTCCACTCAAAAAAAAAAAAAGAGTTTGAGATGGGCTCTGTAGACTCATCTATATAAATAAAAATGTAATGTTCATTTGTGGGATTAACAAAACTCAAAAACCACTGGACGAATCGACACCAAATTTGGACACAAGACACCTAACAACCCAATGTATGTTCTCCACTAAAAAAAAAACACGAATTTGTCATTTGGGAGTTGTAGTTGCTGGGAATTATGGTTCACCTACAATCATAGAGCATTCTGAACCCCACCGACGATGGAACTGAACCAAACTTGGCACACAGCTCTCCCATGACCAACAGAAAATACTGGAAGGGTTTGGTGGGCAGTGTCCTTTGGTTTTGGAGTTGTAGTTCACCTACATCCAGAGATCACTGTGGACTCAAACAATGATGAGTCTGGACCAAACTCTACACCAGGGGTCCTCAAACTAAGGACAGGGGGCCGAATGCAGCCCTCCAAGGTCATTTACCCGGCCCTCGCTTAGGATCAACCTAAGTCTGTAACGACTTGAAAGCACACAACAACAACAACAACAACAACAACAACAACAACCCTATCTCATCAGCCAAAAGCAGGCCCACACTTCCCATTGAAATACTAATAAATATATATTTGTTAAAATTGTTCTCCATTTTAATTATTGCATTGTTTTAAGTGGTTTTTGCACTACAAATAAGATATGTGTAGTGTGCATAGGAATTCATTCAAGTTTTTTTCCAATTATAATCCAGCCCTCCAACAGTTTGAGGGACTGTAACCTGGCCCTCTGTTTACAAAGTTTGAGGACCCCTGATCTACACGAATACTCAATATGCCCAAATATGAACACTGGTGGAGTTTGGGGAAAATAGAATCTTGACATTTGGGAGTTGTAGTTGCTGAGATTTATAGTTCACCTACAAAGAGCATTCTGAACCCCAACACCGATAGAAGTGGGCCAAGGCATGGAAGGGGATAGCGAGTATCTATATAAATAAAAATGTCACGTTAATTTGTGGGGTTAACATAAGAACCACTGGGGGAATTAACACCAAATTGGACACAAGACACCTCTCAGGCCAACGAGTGACCATCACTCATAAAAAGACTGAAAAACACAGCAGAAGAGACTTAAAAAGCCATTAAAAAATACATTACAACGCATTTGCCAAACCACATATATACACAAATATACACACACACTTATATACACACACAAAACACATATGCACAGATTGGGCCACAGCAACGTGTGGCGGGGGATGGCTAGTATATAATAATAATAATAATAATAATAATAATAATCCTTTATTTATACCCCGCCACCATCTCCCCAAAAGGGACTCGGAGCGGCTTACACGAGACCAGGCCCGGCGATACATTACAGCAAAATAAAATACAGAACAATAAAAATAACATCACAAAGTAAATAAAACATTCAGATAAAATAAGTGTAAAATAACATAATGCAGAATTTTGGGCAGGCCAAATGCACGACATAAAATGATGTCCAGGGTGGGAGAAAGAACTCTTGTCACTTTCAGGCAGGTGTTGCAATTGTCCACCTCGATTAGCATTGAATGGCCTTGCAGCTTCAAAGCCTGGCTGCTTCTTACCTGCGAGGAATCCTTTGTTAGGAGGTGTTAACTGGCCCTGCTTGTTTCCTGCCTGGAAGGATGTGCCGGGTGGGAGAAAGAACTGTCTGTTGGAGGCAATTGTCCACCTTGTTGTTCATTTGTTCAGTCGTTTCCGACTCTTCGTGACCTCATGGACCAGCCCAGGCCAGAGCTCCCTGTTGGCCGTCATCAACCCCAGCTCCTTCAAGGTCAATCCAGTCACTCAAGGATATCATCCATCCATCTTGCTCTTGGTCAGCCCCTCTTCCTTTTTCCTTCCATTTTCTCCAGCCTCATTGTCTTCTCTAAGCTTTCCTTTCTTCTCATGATGTGGCCAAAGTACTTCCTCTTGGCCTCTACTATTCTTTCCTCCAATGAGCAGTCGGGCTTTATTTCCTGAAGTATGGACTGGTTGGATCTTCACATGGTCCAAGGCACTCTCAGAACTTTCCTCCAACACCACAGTTCAAAAGCATCTCTCTTCCTTCGCACAGCCTTCCTTCTTGTCTAGCTCTCACATCCGTAGGTGACTATGTGGAATACCATTGCTTTAACGATGTGGATCTTTGTTGCCAGTGTGATGTCTCTACTCTTCACTATTTTATCAAGATTATTTTTATTTATTTTTAAGCTCGATATAATATATAATATATTGTATATACATACACTATTTATAATATTATAATATAATACAATATAATAATAACTATTTATCTATTTACCATATTTATATACTGCCCCTCTCAAGCCAAAGGTGACTTGAGGCGGTTTACAGTCGGCAGTCAATGCCCCCAAACAACATAAATACAGTTTAAAACATTACATATACTATAAACCACATAAAAGCAATAAAATAATAAAAATCATGAAGCACAAGTCCTCAGTGCCTCATCACTAAAATCATTTTTCCGTCGCATTGTCCAATCGTTCCGTGGATCTCAATTAATCTGTTACACTTCGTCTACAAATGCCTGCTCAAACAGTCAGGTTTTGACTCTCTTTTGAAATGTTAGGAGGGAGGGAGGTGATCTAATATCCCTTGGGAGGACGTTCCGTAGCCAAGGAGCCACCACTTAGAAGGCCCTGTCTCTCGTTCCTGCTAATCGCATCTGCAAAGGCGAGACCGACAGCAGGGCCTCATCAGACGATCTTAAGCACCTAGATGATATATAGGGAAAGATGCATCCGGACAGGTAAGCTGGGCCGGAATTGTTTAGGGCTTTATAGGCTAAAGCCAGCACTTTGAATTGTGCCCGGTAGCAAACTGGCAACCAGTGGAGCTGGCGCAACGGAGGAGTTGGGTGCTCCCTGAGCGCTGCTCATGTTAACAACCTGACTGCTGCCCGTTGGACCATTTGAAGCTTCCGAACAGTCTTCAAAGGTAGCCCCACGTAGAGCGCATTGCAGTAGTCTATATGGGATGTGACTAGAGCATAGACTACTGTGGCCAACAATACAATATTAAAATTATATATTTTATATTACATGTTTGTTGTTGTTCATTCGTTCAGTCGTCTCCGACTCTTCGTGACCTCATGGACCAGCCTACGCCAGAGCTTCCTGTCGGCCGTTACCACCCCCAGCTCCCTCAAGGTCAGTCCAGTCACTTCAAGGATGCCATCCATCCATCTTGCCTTTGGTCGGCCCCTCTTCCTTTTGCCTTCCACTTTCCCCAGCATAATTGTCTTCTCTAGGCTTTCCTGTCTCCTCATGATGTGGCCAAAATACTTCAACTTTGTCTCTAGTATCTTTCCCTCCAGTGAGCAGTCGGGTTTTATTTCCTGGAGGATGGACTGGTTGGATCTTCTCGCAGTCCAAGGCACTCTCAGCACTTTCCTCCAGCACCACAGCTCAAAAGCATCGATCTTCCTTCGCTCAGCCTTCCCTAAGGTCCAGCTCTCACATCCGTAGGTGACTACAGGGAATACCATGGCTTTGACTAGGCGGATCTTTGTTGCCAGTCTGATGTCTCTACTCTTCACTATTTTATCGAGACTGGACATTGCTCTCCTCCCAAGAAGTAAGCGTCTTCTGATTTCCTGGCTACAGTCTGCATCTGAAGTAATCTTTGCACCTAGAAATACAAAGTCTGTCACGGCCTCCACGGTTTCTCCCTCTATTTTCTATTATTGTATATTAATATTACAATATAATGGTAGAGTACAATATAGTAACATATAACACTGATATTGTACTATCCGTTAAAAAACCTCCAAAGAAGGAGACTCCATTGGACTCCCAGGCAGCATATTCCACTGCCAAACAGTGCTTACCATCAGGAAGTTCTTCCTTATGTTTAGGTGGAATCTCTTTGCCTGAAGATTGAATCTGTTGCTTCATTGTGTACTGGTGTCTAGAGTCGCAGAAAACAAGCTTATCCCCTCCTCAGTGGGACATCCTTTCAGATACTTACATGTAGCTATCACATCCCCTCTCGACCTTCTCTTCTCAAAGGGCTCTTTTACACTGCCATATAATCCAGATTATCAAAGCAGATAATCCACATTATCTGCCTTGAACTGGATTACGTGAGTCTACAGCACTATATTATCCAGTTCAAAGCAGATAACGGGGTTTTTATATGTCAGGGTAGAAGGGGTCCCTCCTGAGATTGGGGGAGTGACACACATCATTTTGTAAAATACACCTATGATCAGAAGTGATATCTGGGCACAAATGTTGTTTATTTGTTGTGAGGAGATTGGCTTTCTTAAGGCTGCTGTAAAAAAAAAAAAGAACACACACACATACAATCTTATGCCCCTTAGCACAGATTGCTGCATCCCTATTTTGTTAAAAGCAGCCGATGGATGATTGTGTGGCTGAGGCTGGTCTAGATGTGAAAGCATGTGCAGTGACAGCCCAGAGTGTGACGGGTTCCTTTCTGTTGAGTGTGGAGCCTTTGATGCACAGAGGGCATGAACAGGGTCACCATGAGGATGTCATTTGAGGCCGCAAGGCTTTTGCCAGGAAGTGTGTGGGTTTCTGTGATTGGATACATTTGACATTGTGATTGTTCCTTGTTGCTTGGGAGCATTTTAGAAATCAGAGCAATCTCTGCTGTTTCCTTAGAAGTGTGAGACATCCAGACCACTGCTGCCTCGTGTTAATTTATGTAAACCTTAGTGTATATATCCATTTAATTGTTCTGCAGCCATGGAGGACTTCTTGGAGCTATCGTTATTGTAGGCTTACTAAGGCACTTTGTGTCATAGCCAATTGGCTGCAGCCCAACTATAACCTGGTCCCACCCATTTTCTACATGAATTCAGTGAGGATGCTATCATATGGGAACTGGCAACTGATGATCCTAGGCATGAACATATCAGGGACATCTAACCAGCTCCCAACAAAAGATTGCCCTAGGCACTGCCAGGCCATCACATGCTAATCAAGGTGGTCAGTTGAAACATTCACACTTTGCTTCAACAGACAAGAGTTCTTTGTCCCACCCTGGTCATTCCACAGATATATAAACCAATTTTCCTAGTTCCAACAGACATCACTACCTCTGAGGATGCTTGCCATAGATGCAGGCGAAACATCAGGAGAGAATGCCTCTAGAACATGGCCATATAGCCCGAAACCTACAACAATCCATGAATATATTGTTGGAAATATTCTGTTGGTCTGATGTAACACAAAAGTTCTCTCTCTGTTGTTTCATCAGTCACAACATGTATTTAAACAAAGCATTGTTTGATGGCATCAGGTAGGGATAAACGAGTCCAAAGTATTCAGGTAGTCAAAACACAAGGTAGTATACATCTGCCAAGGTGTGTTAGACATGATAGGTCTGTATATATTTCCTTTTTGACATCTATTTATAAAGAACCAAGGTTGCTTCTGTACTTGGTTCACTTGCCAGTATAATAAAATGCAATATTTAGCCTGACTTAGCTATAGCCCGTTGAGAATGAGTGCCAATCTTGTAAAACATCTTTGCCTGAAAGAAATCATTGCTTGCCTTTAATGTTTAGGTTACTGCAGCCTAACAGTTCTTCTCAGTGCCTCTGAATGGCACAGAATCATGGATGGTGTTCAGAACAAGTCATATGTCAGTCCTGTATGCTATATTGAGAACCTAATATTAAAAGCTGCCTTGTCCCTGCAGTGTTCCTTGATGTCTTTACTGCTTCACATAATGTGGGCTGTGCTTCTGTCTGTGAAGTATTCCTGCTCTTAGAGTAGGAAATGATAGTTCCTCAGTGGTGTCCTTGATGGGAAGAAGGAAGTCGCTTAACAGTGGATTGTAGTAGGTTTTTTCGGGCTATATGGCCATGTTCTAGAGGCATTCTCTCCTGACGTTTCGCCTGTATCTATGGCAAGCATTCTCAGAGGTAGTGAGGAGTCGCTTAACAGTTCATTACTGCTGCCAAAAGAAATGAATGGGTAGTTTGAAACACCCCATGCACACAATCCAGGTTGATGTCAATCTGGTCATTGCTAGGTGCTTCCATTTTTTTCTGTGTGTTTGTGCACCAGTGTATTCAGTTGCTGTTGCATCTTCTATGTAATAGCTATTGTTGTGAAAAATTACTTGCTTCATACTTTGCTCTGCTTTATGGGGTTAGGATAGGTTATATCTTTTTAATCTCAGCAAAATGGATTTATAATTTTTAGATGTAGTTATGTGTGAGCACATTTTGAAAATCAAAACTTGATTACTCTTTCAAATTTATGAGGTAGTGTAGTTGGTAGTTAAAGTTGTGTTCCTTGTGCTTGTGATAGTAATGGAAATCTAAACAACCACATTATGTAGGAGAATTGATTATCTAGGATCAGATTATGCCTCTGAGGTCTCAAACCAGTGGTTTTCCACCTGTGGGTCCTTCAGTGCCCATTGGCCTTCAATGCCCATTGGCCTTCAATGCCCAGAAATCCTAACAGCTGGGATTTCTAGGAGTTGTAGGACAAAACACCTGGGGACCCACAAGTTGAGAACCACTGTCTTAAACTCATACTCCTGAGTAAAATTTGTGAAGTACACTTTTCCTGTACCTCACATTCATATGTTTATCAAATCTGACCTCTGCCCCAATTTGCCTTGAATTTCAGTCAAGCTCATCTGCATTTTAATTCCAGGATCATGTTAGAAATATTTTTTTTTAAAGGAAAATTGGTGTTAAAAGCCACCTTCCTAAGTTTAATAGAAGAACAGTATGTTTGACTTCTTACCTAGTCTGGGTGACAGATTTTTAAACTTGCCAGTTGAGGTAAATCTCAGAACCTTTGTTTCAAGATAGATTAAAGAACTGCAGTAGCTTTTTTCCCCTTGCAAAATCCCAATTGTGAGATGAAAAATCATAGACCTTGATGTTTAATGGTCCCACTGATTCTCTGGCATCATTCCGTTCAACATTCCATTTTCTGATAAATTTAAAGAGTACTGTGCATAATTTTATTTCAAACATATTGATCTTCAGCTAGTTTTAATTTCTGCTTGATTATAGTACTCTACTTTTCCCTATTTGAATAGTTTTATGTTTGAAACTATTCTAAACTTAGCTTTGTAACCTATTTTTTTTTTAAATTGAATGTATTTTTGGCATCTTCTAGTAGAAAATACCAATATATACATGTAGTTAGGGACAATTTGACACGGCATAACCAAGGGTGGACTAATTTATCTTATCACCAATAAATCAGAAACGGATGTGCTTACATTTGGCATATGGATGACATATAATAAAGGTAAAGGTTTCCCCTGACATTAAGTCTTGTAGTGTCAGACTCTGGGGAGTGGTGCTCATCTCCATTTCTAAGTCGAAGAGCCGACTTTGTCCATAGGCATCTCCAAGGTCATGTGGCCAGCATGACTGCATGGAGTGCCGTCACCTTCCCGCAGAAGCAGTACCTATTGATCTACTCACATTTGCATGTTTTAGAACTGCTAGGTTGGCAGAAGCTAGCGCGAATAGTGGGAGCTCACCCCACTCCCCGGATTCGAACTGCCAAGCTTTTGGTCAGTAAGTTAAGCGGTTTAACCCATTGTGGCACCAGGGATCACAATTTCTTTTCTGAAATATTTTGGTTATACAGTATTTGTTCAAATAGTGTTATAAATTGACATTTGTTCCATCTTTAAAACATGTTTTCTTATGTGACACCGGTGGAGGTGATAAGGGAAAGCATCCCCAAAATATTTGGTGGGGAAAAAAATGAACACTCTGGTTTTCCTTTCCCTGTAAATATTTTCATGCTACATGTTTTTCCTTACTACAGCAGTGACCAAGTTGATCTATTCACTTGACGAAAAGCATACATTTAAGTCAATAGTTATTTTGGACTTCACAGCTGTTTTTTTTTTAATGTGCTGCCATGGTCTCTCTTTGCTATCCCCTTTTGCCTGACCTTTGAAGCTGGGTTCATGCCTGTGAAGAGCTTTGAAGATGAGATTGGTTTGAGGAGAGGTTCAGAGGAGTCTTCTGGAGGTGGGGAACTAAACTGTATTTGTTTTACTCAGTGTTAAATACTTTGTTCTTAGGGATGTATTGCTTCTGAGCAAACATCTACTTAGAAGCCATGCTAAATTGTTTCCTTGTCACTTTTTCCTTTGCCCTTCAGCAGGCTTAAACCTATATATCAATGATGGGGGTTGGGTCTTAGCACCACACCTGGCATAATAATGCGTAACATAATTATATTATAAACATGTTTTACTTGACAACTCTTTTTTGTGTTTCAAGTAACAGCATTACAGTAAGTCTTCTATTTCTGTGCAGCCAAGATTTTTATAAATACAGCATGCTTATTGTTCCAGGTGAGCTGCTGCTGGAAAGCTATGAAAATAATGTTTCTTTTCAGGTGTCTGCCTGGGTAATAAACAGCTTCAAGCTAATTATGTGCAATTCATTGAAAAGGCAAGAGGGCCTCCGGTGACCCTTGTGGAAGCAGGTGATAGTTTAACTGGGTTCAGTTGCTGGTATGTATTGAGAAACAGTAATGGCTTGCGTAAAGGGCACTTTTTAGTGGGGAAGTGGCACAGCAGGTCAGAACCACAGCCAGGTGATTGCTTGGTGTGATGAGGGGGGTGATTTTGCTCTAAGTCTTTTGGTGTACAGTATTTATTTATTTATCATGTCAGGAGCAATCAAACATTTGTATTACATTTTTAACAAAACAAACAAACAAACGAACAGACAGACAAAACACAAAGTTTGCAAGCTTGGTAGTTGATTAAATGTCCTTTGACCAGTACCTGGCCACTTGGAGTGCCTCTGGTGTTGCCGCAAGGAGGTCCTCCATTGTGCATGTAGCAGGGCCCAGGCTGCATTGCAGTAGGTGGTCAGAGGATTGTTCTTCTCCACACTTGCATGTCGTGGATTCCACTTTGTAGCCCCATTTCTTAAGGCTGGCTCTGCATCTCGTGTTGCCAGAGTGCAGTCTGTTCAGCGCCTTCTAAGTTGCCCAGTCTTCTGTGTGCCCAGGGGGGAGTCTCTCATTTGGTATCAGCCATTGCTTGATGTTCTGGGATTGAGCCTGCCACTTTTGGACTCTCGCTTGCTGGGGTGTTCCAGCGAGTGTCTCTGTAGATCTTAGAAAACTATTTCTTGATTTAAGTCGTTGATGTGCTGGCTGATACCCAAACAAGGGATGAGCTGGAGATGTCACTGCCTTGGTCCTTTCACTACTGGCTGCTACTTCCTGGTGGATGTCAGGTGGTGCAATGCCGACTAAACAGTGTAATTTCTCCAGTGGTGTAGGGCGCAGACACCCCGTGATAATGCGGCATGTCTCATTAAGAGCCACATCCACGTTTTAGCGTGGTGAGATGTGTTCCACACAGGGCATGCTTACTCAGCAGCAGAGTAGCATAGCGCAAGGGCAGATGTCTTCACTTTGTTTGGTTGTGATCCCCAGGTTGTGCCAGTCAGCTTTCGTATGATATTGTTTCTAGCACCCACTTTTTGCTTGATGTTCAGGCAGCGCTTTTTGTAGGTCAGAGCACGGTCCAGGGTGACTCCCAGGTATTTGGGTGCGCTGCAATGCTCCAGTGGGATTCCTTCCCAGGTAATCCCCAGAGCTCGGGATGCTTGTCTGTTCTTAAGGTGAAAGGCACATGTGATTGCCAGTTGATTGCTTGGTGCGATGAGGGGGGTGATTTTGCTCAAAGTCTTTTGGTGTACAGTAAGACATGTCCCTTTTGTCTTTCTGCTTGCCCCCAGCATTCCCACTTCTGAGAGAGGTTTAGCATATCTTTGGGAATTCACGGGAGAATCTCTAAACCCAGTACTTCCCAGTCTTTGAACTCTTGAATTCAGAATTGAAGCATAAAAGCTCTTTTCTTGTACTTCAGTTTTTCCTATAACATGCAGCAAGTGATTGGCTTAAAAATCATAAACAAAACCCGCAGCTGTTTGACAAGATCTGTTAATGCATTTTCTGTTGTTATGGATTACCCCTGCTCAGGAGTTGCCTTTGTGGAAGCTTCCTAGTGGAGGTCATACAATTTTCTGATAGTGCTGTTCAAATGCAGGGTTCAATATGCAGTTACACTTCTGTGAACAAAGTGTCTCACCCATGAAATATGCCTTTAGGGTTTTTTTTAAAGAAAGAAATATATATTACCAACATTGGCAGTGACTGAGATTTCTAGAATGTTAATTGGGGATTTCAGTCACCATCAGAAAGAACAGCTTTCAGTGGCTTTCAGACTTAATGTTTATAGGCTAATTTGATTCTTATATGCTATTAAGGTTAAAAGGACAGGCATTTGAATGTGATAATAATGGCTCAAATAATACTTTAAACAAACCTGCTTTGCCAATGGACTCTTGGCCCTGCATTAGTTCAGTTATATGATTGAAGGATACTATTCTGTGCTTTGTTCTGTGTTTCCACAGCAACACACACTTTAAAAAATATCTATAGATTGCCAACTTTTCCTATGAATGTCCCTCCTTACAGAAGAAATAATCCATCTCTGTAGCAAGTGTTGGTTTGCAGTAGGAAATGTCATTGGTTTTCAGGGCAGTGTTTGTTCTGGACGCCAATGCTTGCTTTCCAAAACTTTTCATGTGAAAACGTTCAAAGGATTAGGTTGAAAATAGTTGAATGGAGGAGAGGAGACCCCAGATGATTGGCACACTATTGTCTAATGACCATGTATTTAAAAAACCTGGTTTGTTTTTCAGTTGTATTGTGACCTTGGAGCCTATAATAATTCTTGGTTGTGACCTCTGTCTCTTCCAGCAGCATCTGTTAAAATCTTGCATACATACATTCCCTTTTGAAATAGGGGGAATGCTATGAGATGCTTAAAAGCTGAAAATTGCAATTGTGAAAGCATAACATTTTCCCAGTTAGAAATTTACTATAGATGTCAAAAATCTAGCCTCAGAATTGGCCTTATTCTGTATATTCAACATTTATACTTAAAACATCTCTTTCCATCTTTGGAATGAATTTATTGTAAGTTACTTGTAGAAATACAGTCGTTATTTATGCTGTCATACCTGTCCCGGACTCTTCTTTCATAATTTGGTAAGCACATAGGCTATTGGGACTGACTGGCTGTGTGTTACTACAGTAGGAAAATCTATATTTTCCTTTCATAATCTTTTAAAATGCTGGCTTTTGCAGACTTGCTAAAAGTATTTGGAGTTGTTAGCTAAAAGGAACGGAAGCTGTGGGAAGATAGTCAGTGATGTGATACACACAAACTCTGCCTCTTATTTCAAAAGTTGTGCATGTTTCTGTCTTGCCTTTTAAAATGAAAAAAGTTTGTGAGTTAGTTCCTGTAAACCAGTATTTGATAATGCATTGCAGTCTTCTAAGTCCATATAGGCTTGTTGGCTTTAATTATCTCCAGTCATAGCAGTTGAATTGAGAGAGGTTGAGAGTCTACTGTCTGGTAGTTTAGTAAATGCAAAAGAAATTTATGCTAGCCTTTGCAATTCACAGGTGCATGCTTTTTTCATTAAGAAAGTTAAATTTCTTTGTATTGTTGAAGGCTTTCATGGCCGGAATCACTAGATTGTTTTGTGTTTTCCGGGCCGTATGGCCATGTTCCAGAAACATTCTCTCCTGACGTTTTGCCTCCATCTATGGCAGGCATCCTCAGAGGTTGTGAGATGCAACATCCCATTCATGTTTAGAATTTGTCTTTTCTGTCTCTCGCTATGGAAGCCTTGATGCTGTCAGCGGAGTGGCCTATTTATGATCTCCTTGGGGATAGTTTTGATCCAGCCTGGCTGCTGCCCAAGTGCAGTGGGTTCCAGGAAGGAGGGAACAAGCTGTGAAGCTGACATACTCCAGTGACTTGTTTGAGAAGCCAGCCATGAGGTCAGTGAAAAGATCACACCCTGGACAGCCCTGGACTCTTGTTCTGCAGCTGCCTCTATTGAACCTGACCTGTGCTGTTTGCCTCCAGAGGCTGAAGTCATAAGCATTGCTTATGGCTTATTTCATTTTATTCCATTATTTAGCCTGTCTTTGCTAAGAATGCTTTGAAGCTAGTATTATTTTAAAACAGTCTCATGTAATAATTACTTTCCCTGGGATACTTGTTAGTGTAGAACAGGCGTTTACTTTTAAATCTTGCAATTGAAAGAAGAGTACACAAATTACACTTGGTTCAAATTGTTCCATAATCCCAGTATTACATTTCCTTCTCCCCTTCTTTTAGATAATTTCAGTAGTGGGAACTGAAATAATCTTGGAATTAGCTTTCTTTTTTACAAATGGCCAGAGGTAGTTTGTAAAGCAGTTTTTAAGGATTAGTGAACACCTTATGGAAGAACATAATAACTTCATAGCCTTGACGTTCTATACTTCATGCTCCCAGACTGTGGAACTCCCTCCCAAGAGAGACCAGGGTGGTCCCATCCCTTCTGGCTTTCTGCAAGCAGGTCAAGACCTTTTTATGTCTATAGGCACCTGTAGAAGGATAAAGGGCGGGCTTTGGGGAGGTCAAGTCCTCCTGGGGAGATAGGGTGGGAAATAAATAAATATTATATTGGGTGGGATTGGGGGGAATATGAGTTTTAAAGGCCATTTTAGTAATTCCCTTCTACCCTTTCATCCTTTTCTTCCTTCTCTCCCTTTCCCCCTTCCTGCTTGCCTTCCTTCTCTTTTTATCTTTTCTTCCTTCTCTTTCCTCCCTTCCTCTTTCTCCCTCCCTCCATTCTCTTCCACCCTTGTTCTTTCTTTCTTCTTTCTCTCATTCCTTCCACCTTCCCTTCCTTCCATCTTTCCCTTCACCCTTTCAACATTCCTTCCCTTTTGTCTTTCCTTCCTTTCCTCTTTTCTCCCTCCTCCTTCTCCCTCTTTTTCCTTCCATCCTTTCCATTCTCCCTTCCTTCTTTCCTTCCTCCCTTCTCCCTTTCCTTCCTTCTTTTCCTTCCTTCTTTCCACTACTGGAAAGAAGGGAGTGCTAGCATGTGACCCCCAAGTTAGAAAGTTTGCCCATGCCCGATGTAGTGGCTGCACAAGCAGCAATTTAAATTTAACTGGGCTGACATGGCCCAAAATCTCTTTCGCTACTAGACTAATGGAAAGTGACACTGAAGTCCTTTGTTAACTTTATGGACAATTCTGGTTTAAAACTCCATCATTCAACCTTGCAACCTTTGTAGGCAGTGGTTGTGCACCAGTATTGTAAACAGGACCCTTGGTTTGGGGCTGCAATGGCACCTTTTGGTTTTCTGATATGTTCTGCAAAGGAAGAAGTCAAGATTCCTCCCTCCCTCGCCACCAGACAATTCCTTGATCTGAAAACAGTGTGGTAGGAAGCTCCTTTGTGCACATTTCTCCGTCTAGTCTTCTGGCTGCCAGCTGGCTTTCATTCAACATTGTTTTCATAGCTGGAGAGAGAGCAAGGGAGAGAGAACAACGTCTTAAAAAGAAAAGCTACAAAAAGACATGGGAGTTGCTTCAAAAACAAAAAAATCAAACCTGAACAAGGCAGCTGGAGGGAAACCAGTTCTGTTGTGTGAAGAGCTAAGAGTGCTGCAGCTTCCTCTGCAAAGCAAGATGGATCCCCCTGAGTTTCTTTAGTCGTAAAAAGAAACAAAAAAAAAAAGAAAGAAAAGAGAATCCTCTGTAGAAGTAGTCTGTAGAGAAAAGCTGTGGGCTGACTGCCAGCGAGAGATGGTGGGAGGAGTGGCTTAGGAACACAGCACTTGCTCGTGTTTCCACTCTGGTCTCTGGAAACGTGTGCACTTAAGGGACCGGATGGGGTTACCAGAGCTGGGTCCGAAGCTAATGGGAATGTTTCGGAGTTCTTCCCAGAAAAGGGTTTGCCGTATTTGTCTAGCTGATGCACTGCTTCTTGTAACTTGCCTTCAGTCGTCATAATTGTTCCTGACTGATTTTTCTGGGGGCTGCTGCCTGCGGCCATGGGACCCATGTACCGCCTTGGACTGATCCAAATGAGGCAGAACCTTCAATCTTTTTAGCTTTGCCATGCTCTAGAGCAGCAGCTGTCTGGTGCTGGAGATTTTCCCCTGCTTCTGCTGTTCCTTGATGCAGGCATTCCTGAAAGTTAATCAGGTTGAAAATTAGTCAGTCATGTCTGGAAGCAAGCAGAGGCTAATCTCAGAGCTCTGCAGATTCAAACACAGGGATGGAAGACATTCCGTTTGCATTGCAGCTGAACTGCTCATGGGATCAATTCACCTTTGGGTGTCAGACCATTCACAATTAGATTTCCCGTGCCTTTTGTTTCATTGCAAAAGGTTAAAAGCAGTGCAGTCTTTTGTGACTTGCCTCGGTGTGTCAAGGCACAATGATCTTTTGGCAGCATGTTGATCCTTTTGCAGAGTGTTCTCCAGCGTTGCTTGGCGAGATTTGTTTGAAGTATTTTGATAAGGGCTACAAGTTCAAAGTGATATTTCACATTGGTCTCTAATGACATGGCTTCTTTTCGCAATGTAGATGTGGTTTATAGAGGTAGCTGCCCTTAATGGAGTTGAATTATTTATGTCTGGCAGTGCTTGTGTGCAGTGTTCCCAGGCGAAAAGCTGTCTCCCTTAGTATTTCTGTTTCAAGGCGTCTCATAGAATTGCTTGTTGGAAGATTTCCAGCTGGACAAGAGAATACATGCACATCATGTGTATGGGCGAATGCTTCATGACAAGTACGAATTGTAGAAGGGCTCATGCACTTGGATTGTTTTCGTCCTATTTGATTTTGGTACTTCTTTCATTTTGGTACTCTCTTTTATGAACCCAGACTTTAGGGATAATGTTCCAGGAAATTTAGGCTGAATTATAATTGCTTGCAACAGATTATTTTGGAATTCATTTTAAGATTACAATGTGAGTATTTCCTTAGTTATATAATCCAGTTCCACTTGAAATTTCAAATAAAACTTATATTGGAACTTGTAGTGTACAATCATGAATTGTGTACCAGTTGTGGCCCACTCTTTAGATAAGTAAGTGTGTGTATGTTTGTTACATTTTAGCATTCGATTTTTAGGGTAAATTTTCCATTTTGAAAGTTTTGCACTCACATCTCTACCTTTCTTTTGACTACTTTGAAATATTGTGCTTTTCTGTGTATGGGTTATTTTAATTCTGCATATGTACAAGTGAGAAAGGGATAGATACAAATTTAATCCATAGTGTACATGATTTTCTGCAGTGCTGTAGAAACAAAGACAAGCATTACCCTTGAGGCAATTATAGTCTAAATTGAGGTTTGGGAACAGGGGAAGGAGACTGAGGTTAACAAAATGAGAAAGGAATGAATGTGAACAAATATTGTTCCATGTGCTTAAACGGACTTGTAGTTTCAGGGAGGATTAAAAGACTAAAAAGTGAGATATGTTGAATTTTTTTCATCTGATTGCAGCCAAGTCTATCAAAATGTTTACAAGCTGCTCATGAATTACTACCACAATAACAAAATGCATACTTAAATACCGATAAGAGTGTAAAGTACAAAGTCCTGAGTGAAAGAGTATGAAGTAGGCTATGAGTGGATTTAAATACTTGTCAGCCCAAAGCCTCTGTTGAAGCTGCAGCCTAGTGGAGGTCAGTTTGCCAGAACATTATGGAAGTGGTGGTCACTCAAGACAATCTACACAAGCATTTATTTATTTATTTCAGGCTTTTATATCCCGTCCTATCTCAACCTCCACAGAGGGACTCAAGTAAGGCTACCTGGGACTTTTTGTAGAGTGGGAGCAAATCTTCAAATCGGTTATTGGGCTAAATCTCACTGGTCTATTGCAGATAAAATTGTGTGGTGAGTTGTGTCATAGAAATTAACACAATTCTCCTGCAGCACAGCATCCATTGTGGTAGCCCTAACCCATCACGAGGTCTTCCGGTCCTTGTAGTGTATACTTGCCATTTTATTTCCTGTATTGTTTGGTTAGTAGTGTTAGATTTAAATGGCTGTAACTGTTTCATCATTATTTTGAGATGGCTATGGGAATGCTAAGGAGCCCCCGGTGGCGCAGTGGGTTAAAGCACTGAGCTGCTGAGCTTGTTGATCGAAAGGTTGCAGGTTCGATTCTGGGGAGCGGCGTGAGCTTCCGCTGTCAGCCCTAGCTTCTGCCAACCTAGCAGTTCGAAAACATGCAAATGTGAGTAGATCAATAGGTACCGCTCCAGCGGGAAGGTAACGGCGCTCCATACAGTCATGCCGGCCACATGACCTTGGAGGTGTCTACAGACAATGCTGGCTCTTCGGCTTAGAAATTGAGATGAGCACCACACCCCAGAGTCAGACATGACTGGACTTAATGTCAGGGGACTACCTTTACCTTTTATGGGAATGCTATCTTTTCATATGATAGAAATGTTCTATTAACTCAGGCATAGGCATCTTGTCTTCTCATCTTTGTGTGTGTGTGTTTGTGTGATAAAAGGTAACGTGGTGTGCTCTGATTGCTTTAGAGATCATCTTTGATAATTTCAGTTCAAACTAGCCACTGGTCATCATAGTCCAGATCTGTAGGGTACTAGATTGCCTTTTCTATGTTCAGCAGTATTGTTCCTTTTCCACTATCTTCAGGAAAATAAAGACAGGTTGGAAACTATCAAGTTTTGGTGTGCAGGGTAGGAACTGTCTGTTTTTTTTTGTTTTTTTTTAAATATACCACAGCCTGTTTCTTATTCTAGTGAAACAAAGACAGAGAAATTGGGTAGATTGTTATATGACTCTTATCTTCTTCCAGGCTAGTCTGTACAGGAGAGTGAGGTCGCTCATAATATTGGTTGGTAGAATAAAGGCCCAGTCACATTCATTCAGGATGGCAGATCATTCCAAGGAACTGTATGTTATGAGATTGCTGTAGAAGGTAGACCACAGCATTTCAAAGCTTTTCCCATGCCCACTGTTACACATAACATTCTCCTGATGCTACCATTAAGATGAGAAGTCACTGTTGTTGTTTTTACTTTCATGGTTATGTGCCAACCCTTGGCTCATAGGCTTAAAAATCTCCATAATGATCTGTCAGGGAGCAGATTGTCAGCAGCACAATCAGAGATTCTATGTGGAATGGATGGAAAATCGAGTGGCTTTTGCAGCCTGCTGTATGACTTAAATTTGCTGCATTGTACGGAGTACTTGTCTCCTGGTATATTCTACTATTCTTCTAGTCACCTGCCTTTTGGGACTGTAAAAAAGAAAATGAAGTACTTGTTTAAAAGCAATTTTTATTTAAATGGGTCCCATATATATAGCAATGCTGGTGTCTCTTACACTCAGCATGGAGCAGAAGAAGACAGTAATACTTAAGGAACAGCTAGAGATTGAGGGGCAGTCATAGCTTTCACAGGAAAGCCTGAAACTGCCCTTTGCTACTTCTCTCTGTTAAGAAGATTGTCATTTCATGTGTTAATTGTCTCTTATAAATATAATTGCCATATACTTAATGTGGACTGCCTTGCTCCTTTGTAGCCTCCAGGGAAATATTCATTATGTAAAATCTTCAAGGAGACTGTTTTTGGTTATTTAGGAACTGTAGACTCACATGATGTGGATACTTTCATGAATTTGCTCCTGATATATTTTTGACTTTCTTATGTTTCTTGTCTACAGAATTCTGCCTATGTTACTTAATTTATTTGTTATTAAACTTCACAATTGAATGTGAGGTTTCCCTGTTCTCATCTTGTGACTTCTATAAATATGTTTCCTGGAGTACTGTGTACACATTTTCTCTTAATGGCTTACTAGCCTTCCTTTCTCTGTGATTATCAGTGTTTGGATGATTAAGGATTTAGGGACACATAACCACAAAGTCTTGTATTCATGAAATGAATTTAAAAAACAAGGATCTGTACATGTCTTTCCATATTATATATGTATGTACAGTATGTGTGTGTCTTTCTTCTTAGATCCATTTGCTGAATCAGCAATGTAATATGTGTTCTTACTTCTCTTTCAGCAGTTATGTCGCCTGGGCACACCTTGATCACTGGAGGCTTGAGAACATAGATGAAGCTGCTCTTCATACCCAAAGCTGAGGGAGCAGAAAAGAGGCTTGAACCTTGAAGAGGGTGGTTAACTCTAAGATGTCCTTGAGCAGTGGAGCTTCCGGAGGGAAAGGAGTGGACGCAAACCCAGTTGAAACATATGACAGTGGGGATGAATGGGACATTGGAGTAGGGAATCTCATCATTGATCTGGACGCAGATTTGGAGAAGGACCAACAGAAATTGGAAATGTCAGGCTCCAAGGAGGTGGGGCTACCAGCACCAAATGCTGTGGCGACACTGCCAGAGAACATAAAGTTTGTGACCCCAGTGCCAGGTCCACAGAGCAAGGAAGGCAAATCCAAATCCAAACGGAGTAAGAGTAGCAAGGACAGTAGCAAGACTGCCCCAGGATCTTCCCTGTTTACTCCAAGTGAAGGGACCAGTGGAAAGAAGGAGGTTCAGGGGCGCCCTGGGGATGGCATGAACACTGGTGGCTTGGTGGCTGCCATTACCCCAAAGGGCTCTGAGAAATCGGCCAAATCTCGCAGTGTGGCCAACTCAAAGAAGGAGAAGGAGGGAAGTTCTTCCAAGAGCAAGAAGGAAAGGAGTGAGGGTGCGGGTGCTCCAGCAGAAAAGGAACCAAGTGTACTCCCACCTCTTGCTTTGGCAGTCAGGGTTGGGCAGTATGATGGTGGCCAAGGATCCGAATCTTCTGCTACTGCTGCCGAGCAGCTTGGAAGTATAGCTATTGACACAGGATCTGCACTCAATCCTTTGGGAGTTAAGTCAGAGCTGGAAGATGGTGACAGTGAGTGCCGACAGCTCAAGAAAGTCAAGTCGGAGAAGGTAAGATGTGGGCTGGTAATTGCATCTTGTAGATTGCTGCTGCTAGAAATTAAGTGATTCAATTCACTATGGTTGTAATGAAAATAAATTGTCCCAAAATTTGTATGGTATGTTTTTTGGCCAGAAACAGATTGTTAAAGCAGATTATTGTATTTCACTGGGATAAGGTAGAGACAATCATATGAGGAGTGGAATTGGGAAATTGAGTGTTTTCAGAATGCATTTGTGATTAAGTCTTATCTGGGATATTCATTTGCTCTTTGGCATGGTTTGTTAATCCTTTTTAGATACTTGGAAGGGACAGAGTCAGTTTTTCAAGGAGATACAGCAAAAGTGGCCTTGGGCACATCCAATGGGTTCAGAAACAGGCTCAGTATCTAGAAGCTTGTGTGCACTAGATAATTAGATAGCTTATTCTAGTTCGCTTTACATTGTGCCAGCTGTTTGTACCCAGTATACTTATAGCAGTGTACACATGTATTGAGAAAGAAATAAAGTAGAGATATGAAGCGTGAATATTATTGCAGTATTTTCCTGGTCTTTTAAAGGATGTAGTCCGAGAAATTTGCAAGACTTGTGGCCTTAACACAGTAAGATCTCTACAGCTGGTAACACTTAGGCATATTGCTCCTCAGTTTCTACCTGGCACTCAGAAGTACAAAAGCTTATGTTCTTTTAGAGTGCCTAGTTTTAGCTTTGTGATAGCTCACTGATTCACACTAGGCATTGACTTTTTCTGCCTTTAAAATGGAAATGAATGCATTGATATGGGAAGCACAAAAAAAAGAATATGCACATCTTCAAAATAGGAAGGAAAGAAGGAAGGAAGGAAGAAAAAAAACCCCCAGAGTAGGACTTTCAGTGAGCAGTTGGGAGGATATACAACCACTTGTTTTCATGCAGTAGGCTAGCTGGCCCCAATCTGCTACCCTCCAGATGGCTGCTGTAAGGGATTGAGCTCTTGCCTCTGTTTTTTTAAAAAAAGCTGTTCTGTGTTCATTTTCTCTGAAGAGCTGTCATGGTTCATCACCCTCATATCATGGATTTTGTAGCAAGAGCTGTTTGCAAAGAGAGAAGATGTGCTTGGGTTTAAGTGCTACAGAAGCCTATTTGAAGTTAATAACTGAAATCTCTAATTTCCAGGGTTATGGTGTACATAGGAGAGGGTAACATCCTTGCGTATTCCAGGATACTCTTCCACCTCCTGTGGATACTATGAGCCAGAAAGCTCTTAGGTGGCTTTTATAGAACTGTTTGTAGTTGAAAGAGTTTAGCATGTTTGTGTGTGTTTTAATGATTAAAATCAATGGCTTTCCAGGTGTTACTGGATTACAATTCCCATCTGAACTAGGAAGCTTTGCCAGTAGTGAAGCAGAGTTAAATGCAAAGGCATGTTCAGGGTCACAGTCATCCATGCTTGTTTGAAAATGAGGAGGGAAAGTCCATTATATGATTTATATAACAAGTAGCTTGGAATTACTTCTTGCCTGTAGGTTGGGGCTTTCTAGTATATGAGAGAAATAGCATGCATGGCTGTACAAAGAAGTAATAATATGTAAAACTTGAAACAGAACCTGTAGGTCAAATTTGATGGCCTTGTCAGATTTAGTGTGAGACTTGGTTCTCTCTTTTTAATGGTTATGAAAATGTACCATTACTGCTCTGAGTCCCCTTTGGGGTGAGAAGGGTGGCATATAAATGTCGTAAATCAATAAAATAAATAAATAGTATATTGGAAGGTGTACCTTGTCAGATAGTGGTAGGCATTGTTTTCCCAGCTGAGCAATCTGTGGCCTCTTGGACATTCTGTGAGTTTTGCAACAACTTAAAAGCTAACCATATTTATAATGGTATAAGCTCTGGGTAGAGACCAGCTGTCAAGCTGCCACAGGAACTAAGTAGATAGATTCAGTCTATGGACACAACCCCCCCTTGCCCCAAGTGAAGCCAAAAGGTCAGTGGAAGAGATGGGGTTACTTCAGAGCACAAGTAAATGCAAAATCTAGTCAGCATCCGAATAACCTGTTCTCATGATTAGTGGTCATTGGTGGTGAACAAATTCAACAAGGTCAGGTTTGTAAACCTGAAGAAGTTTGATTATATTTCCTAGAATTGTTAAGTAGCAGAGGACATGCACTCTCTATAATGATAATCCTCCTGAGTATATATGTCCTCATTCTATAGTTTTGAAGTTCATCAAGGTCCACATTAGTCTTTCTTCCATTTGAAGGGCTGGCATATATTGTTTTTCATATTTTCAAAGTCCTTTTTAAAATCTCATACTCAGTGAATATAACCTCATAAGATCTTGCATCACCTCTGCGGTCACCAACTTCAGCTTGGAAGTTCTGAATAGGTTTTACAACCTACAGTGTTTTTATGATCAACAAATCAGTATTGTCGTTAGGGATTATGAACACACAACGATATAGATCAACATTTTATTTTATATTATTTTTCAAAAACTACACCAGTAAATTGTAGCTTCCCTGCTTGAATTTGGAAATACTTTCCATGCTTTTCTTAATATAAATACATATTCAGACACCAAATTCCGCCCATAAACCCAGTTTCTTAAAGGGCTGCATAACAAGAACAAATCAGCAATCAAACAGAACTAATGAAAATGATTGTGCGATTTCTTTTTTATCTGCATTTCTTCTGAAAATGGACTTGCATGCATGCCCTTTGAACTGCCCTTAACAGTCCCATTGGGAGTTTCAAAATACTCCCATTAATAAGCTCTTGACTTCCAGTGACCCACTGTATTGCCCTTTCCCCCATTTCCATATTCCATTTTATAACAGATTTGTGAGAGTAATCATGTTTTCTTTTAAAATTGTGTGTGTTCATTGGAAACTTTTAACAGATACAGTTCTAATTCGTATCTCTCTCCAGGTACTAGTCAGACATTATTATGACTATTCCCTTGCTGTGCCATTAAAAAAAACCCTCTACAGTTAAAGGGAAACAAAACACTTTTTAAAGTGTCCCATTTCATATTTTTAATAACAGTAGTAATAATACACACAGAGAAGGAGAGCAGAATTGAAATATAACTCCTCACTGATTCTGCTCACTGATTCTGAGACACAAAATCCATTACTGGGATCCATCTTGACTATTACTTTGTATAGATTCATGGTAACATTTAGTACATAGACTGAAAGATTCACAAATAAAATTTTATGCTTGAAAACACAACGTAAAATCTAAAATATGATATTAAATAGCTAGCATAAAACAAGACCAATTCTGGTGGTTGTATGTAAATACAAACACCACTACCCATCTGGTGTGTTATATAGAAACTCCTTCAAGAGTATAGACCAGGGGTTCTCAAACTAAGGCCCGGGGGCTGGATACAGCCTTCCAAGTCAGGGTCAACCTAAGTCTGAAACAACTTGAAAACACACAACAACAACAACAATCCTACCTCATCAGGCAAAAGCAGGCCCACACTCCTCATTGAAATACTAATAAGTTTCTATTTTTTAAATTGTTATTAATTTTAATTATTGTATTGTATTGTTTTTAAGTGGTTTTTGTACTACAAATAAGATATGTTCAGTGTGCATAGAAATTCATTCATGTTTTTTCAAATTATAATCCAGCCCTCCAACAGTTTGAGGGACTGTGACCTGACTCTCTGTTTAAAAAGTTTGAGGACTCCTGGTATCGACAGTTATTGCTTAATGCTCACAGTGTAAGGGACATTCATATAATAGTGCCAGCACTAAGGGTATGTGCTGTGCATTTTCATTTATAGTGTTATCTATGCTAAGCGTTTATGGTGAGTTATAGAAAGTTTGATGTAGACACTGTCATTTTGTCTGTATGATCCCACCTGCTCCTTAGTACAGATTAATATAATTTGTGTAACCTGAAGAGCAATCAGGAGAGGCAGGTAATAAATAAAATGTATTATTATTATTATTATTATTATTATTATTATTATTATTAAAATCAAAATAAAGCAGGAGACTCATGGGTGGATGTGTCGTTATATTTGAGACAGCATTATGCTTGACATAATTATTGAGATAGGCCTTCTTCTATATCAGTAATAGCTGGCTATAAGATTTCTGGGAGAGTACTGATCTTTTCAAATATAAAAAAATGGGAAAGATGGGATTCTATACCTGGGACTCATAAAACTGAGCACACATCATGTTGTTTTGTTGTTCGTTCGTTCAGTGGTTTCCGACTCTTTGTGACCTCATGGACCAGCTGAAGCCAGAGCTCCCTGTCAGCCATCACCTCCCCCAGCTCCTTCAGAGTCAAGCCAGTCACTTCAAGGATGCCATCCATCCATCTTGCCTTTGTATCATATATCAGTTCAGTGAAGAATGGAGTGGGCTATACCTATAGGATAACAAAACTTGTTTTCTTGGCTATCATTGTTTATGTTCAACAACTTTGTTGCCCTTCTATTCTTTGGGAATGGCAGTGAAATACTCAGAGGCAGAAGTGCGTAGCTGGTAGAAACATTTTGGATTTTGGAGTACTGTATTTAAGATTTCTGGATAAAGGAGACTCAACCTGTATTTTGTATCCCTCCTCTGTCATCATTATTCAATCTTTTTCCTTCTTTTCCTTACTGTTTCTCTTTGCCTGCCCACCCCCCAGACACAAACACGCTTTGGTGTCCCATAAAGACCTGTTTTTCTTGTTTTCACAGCTATCGCTTGTCAAAATTGGGCTCCTTCCTTATTCTCTGTTAGGGTTTACAAACCAGTTGGTGGTTTCTTAGAAGCACAGGGAGTCTGAAGTCATTAACCATTTTCAAAGTCTTCTCAGCTGCAGGGCAGACAGTTTGATGTGCGGGTATATGCCAGATAACAAAGTGTCCCTGAGCCTCACTTCTTTCACAGAAACTTTGGTATCAGAGGTAGAAATAACACGGGAAGAAAAGCGATTCCTACACTTCAAAAAGAACAGTAGTTCAGCATGTTTCAGCAGTCTTGTTATTCAAAACCAACATTTTGTACATGGGAAATGAAACAACCAGTTCTAGTAAGTGTTGCGTAAATAAAAACATTTTCAGTCTTCCAGAGACCACTTTAAAGCTTCCTCCAAAATGCATTTCTTTCTACAGTTTCCACTTTTCTTATGATTTCCATTTTGAAGGTTAAATTTACAGATCTTTGTTTTTTCAACATATCAGGGTAGTTGGTGAGCCAGGCTTTGTCTTTCTGTTTTGTTCATCACATGTCTGAGTAAGTGATTTGGGAGGCAACTGTTTACCTCGCTTGTTGCAGGCAGGCTCACATAGCTATAATAGGGTCACCTCGAGTAGAATTCCTTTTCCAGGTTAAGCTTTAGTGCACAGTGTACTCTTGACACACTTCTGCAACCCAGCATTGAAAACCTGTCTTCCTTCACTATCTCTCAATGCCAGTGGAGCAAAAACCACTGCCAGCTATAAAAACAATCTCCTTTATCAGATGTTTTTAAAACTGAGGCATGCTTGTATTCTTAGGCTGAGAAAAGCTGGACAGATCTTTCTGTTTTCTAAGGCAACTGGAGTTTAGATGAAGCTTGTGAATGCTTCAGATTGAAGAGAAATTACTTTTGCAGTCTCTAATGGCAGAATCGGAATGTCCTGTGGATCTGAATGAGAACAGCAACTTGTTGTAACCATAAACCACATGGTTATTTTCTGCTTTCTTTGTTCAGGCGCTCATCCTTTCACATCTGCTGAACAGATGGAGCCTTTTTGTTTGCTTTAGAATGAGCTAGCTGCTTCTATTGTAGCAAGATTTCCTTTCACAGGTGACACTATTAAGGTAGGAAAGAGCTAGGCAAGGTGTGGGGACTGCTGCAGTGTGTCTCAAGTGAAATGCATGCTTGCTTCTGTATGCGGTAGAGCAAAAAGGACCGCTTTGAAATTCCAGTACACAGTCTTCTTTCAGTCCTGCTTCTTTGTACTTAGTAACGACAGCCCATTTATTAGAAAAGTATGTTTCTGTACGAGATCATGGAAAAAGGCCTATAAAAATGCTTTCCAAGTGTGTGGTGTGTTAGAGCGCTCTATGTTCTAGTTTTCAAAATGCCGGGGTGAGGGAGATTTTCTCACTTTTTGAAGCCAGAGTGCAAGGTTCTTCGTGTAAAACTAATCTCTGTGTTTGTAGTCTTGTTACTGCCCTCTCCCTCAGGCAGTCTGTCAAGTAAATCTACCTGGGAGAAAAAAAGGTGGGAAATCTTAGCAAATGATCTTCGGCTGAGGAGTGACCTATGGAGGGCAAGTTTTTGCTAGGAACTAGCTTATTGCAGCAGTAAGAAAGTCTGTTTTGAAATCTGAAAGAATCCTTTAGGGAGAGGAAAGACTGGGCTACAAGCCTGGCATCTCTGTGAGCTTGTGTATATTGCTGATAACTAAAAACTTATATATGCATGGGCTAGCTAGGTCTGCCTTCTCTGGGGAGACAGGCTGACCTGGAAAACAGTTTGGAGGGCATTGAACACTGTTTAATATTCTTTTGATAATATCTGCTTGTATTTGAGTCCCCTTGGGGAGATAGGTTGGAATACAAATAAAGATTATTATTATTATTATTATTATTATTATTATTATTATTAGAAACACAAGATGAGTTCACAGCAGACACTCTGCTGACTGTTGTATTGGATCACACGTTGGACACTGCCCAAGTGTCTAGCACTGTGTGATGTATCGGCGAGTAATGCGTGCAGATCCCAGTAAGGTGGCCTTCTGCAGCTGGCAGATGGTAATTTTGTCAGCGCCAATTGTGTTTAAGTGCAGGCCAAGGTCTTTAGGCACTGTACCCAGCGTGCCTATCACCACTGGGACCACCTTGACTGGTGTGTGCCAGAGTCTTTGCAGTTCGATCTTTAAATCCTCATATCATGTCAGCTTTTCCAATTGTTTCTCTGCAATCCTGCTGTCACCTGGGATTGCGACATCGACAATCCATACTTTGTTTTTTGACACGATTGTGAGGTCAGGAGTATTGTGCTCCAAAACTCTGTCTGTTTGACGTGTTTATTTTCTGTAACTCTTTCCGGCTTGTGATCCCACCAGTTCTTTGTCACAGGCAGATGGTGTTTGTGGCACAAGTTCCCATGAACCATCTGAGCAACGGTGTTATGCCTCTGCTTATAGTCTGTCCGCACAATCTTCTTGCAGCTGCTGAGGATGTGATCTATTGTTTCATCTGCTATTGTTTCATCTTTAAATCCTCATTTCATGTCATATTTTCCAGTTGTTTCTCTTCAGTCCTGCTGTCACCCGGGATTGTGACATCGACAATCCATACTTTGTTTTTTAACACGATCGTGAGATCAGGCGTTTTGTGCTCCAAAACTCTGTCTGTCTGAATCTGGAAGTCTCAGAGTAACTTGACATGTTCATTTTTGGTAACTTTTTCCGGCTTGTGATCCCACCAGGCTGCTGGTATTTGTGGCACAAGTTCCAATGAATCATCTGAGTAACGGTGTTATGCCTCTGCTTGTAGTCTGTCTGCGCGATCTTCTTGCAGCAGCTGAGGATGGGATCTATTGTTTCTTTTGCTTCCTTGCAGAGTCTACATTTGGGATCTGTTGTCGACTTTTCAATTCTGGCTTTGAAAAAACATGGCTGTGAGCCACAGCCATGTTTTTTCTTTGTCAATTTGGCTCTCAAATTTTCCCAGGAATTGTCCATGGAGAGCCTTCTTTCGCCAGTTTTCACTTCTACTCTGCATCTTGTTTTTATGGTATTCACTCTTTGTCTTTGGCACTTGAAGGAGTTTATTATTATTATTATTATTATTATTATTATTATCTGTCATACAGACAACAATTTGTTTTGCAGGAAAGGCTTCCTTCTTAACACTAATACTTAAAGGCACAGAAAGTATGTAGATTTTTAGTTGCTTGACCTCTTCAGATGTTGGTATTCATCTTCAGTGTTGAGTATGATGACTACAGCAGCAGTAGCTTCAGAAATCAGAGCTTGTACCATCTAATGGAAAAGCTACGTAACATAGGACATTTCAGGTGAAAAGAATTGCTGTTGGCTCTTCTTCTGTGGCTGGAAATTTTAGAAGTAAATTGATCTGCACAGGAATTGAATAGTAATGTTGTTCCAATGATAGATTTGTGGTCTTTGACAGTAGATATAAGTGTTCAGTGGCGTTTTCATCATCTGGTTCCTTCCAAATGGGGTAAAGTTCATTCTTCTACTTGCAGTGAAAATCGTGTGTATTAGATTCACAGTTCTTTAGATTTGTCTGTCTTTTTCTCTTTTTTGGTTGAAGTCTTGGCATCTTCTAACGTTCAGCCACTTATATCGGTTTTTAGAAGCTGTATATCAAAATGGAGGTGGTAGAGAGGGCTGGATATGATGAGGGATTGAGTTAATTGAAAAAAGAAATGTTATTGCTGCCAGATTATTCATGAAGTAATATGATGTAAAAGGTAAAGGTAAAGTAGTATGTTTTATTGATTAGTCCATTGGCCGTATCAAATAAAGGTTTCCCCTTGACATGAAGTCTAGTTGTGTCTGACTCTGGGGGGGAGGGGGTGCTCACCTCCATTTCTAAGCCGAAGAGCCGGCATTGTCCATAGACATCTCCAAGGTCATGTGGCCTGCATGACTGTATGGGGCACTGTTACCTTCCCGCTGGAACAGTACCTGTTGATCAGCTCATATTTCCATGTTTTCGAACTGCTAGGTTGGCAGAAGCTGGGCCTAAGAGCGGGAGCTCACCTTGCTCCTCAGATTCGAACAACCAACCTTTTGATCAGCAAGTTCAGCAGCTCAGTGGTTTAACTCATTGCGTGACCGGGGGCTCCAATATGATGTATTACTATAAAATTTAGCATAGCAGCTTTCAATCTGGTGGTGAAATTTAAAAGTATTCCCACTATCATATCCTGTTTAGGTTGCAATGAGTAAAATATTCTGGTTGGTTTAACAGTCTCTGAGATTTATATTATGTTTCTGCTTCATCTTCTGTTTTAATCCATGAGAATTCTAAATTTATTACCCCCTTTTCTAATATATGTTTTCTGCTTAATAGAAGAATCGAAACAGTAGATCTCTGTGAGAGCTTAGACTAGACAGTCTAAATCCTCAAACCTTCAGTGATACTTTCATAAACATTTTGTCCTCAAAGATAAAACAAAAGAGAACATGAAAACAGACATCTATAAAATAATAAATACTACCATGCCAACTGAAACATTGTTTTAGTATAATGTTCAATGCTGGAGAAAAATGTGATACTCCATTCTGAGCAGTTGTCGTTACACACTGCATTAGATTTGTTGTTTTCTGAGGATGGAGCACTGTGAGGGAGATTCGGTAAAGAAACAAGGGCTTCTCTGGAATAGGACTGGAGGACTCCCAAAGCCTAGTTTTAAGATCAGATTCCCTGCAGTGATGAGCAAGAGGTATTTTCTTTGGGGGAAAAAGTGATAGCAAGCTGATGCCACTGAAAGTTTTTTAAAAATGACTTGATCTTGCAGGTATCTAGCACTGATGAATTACCTTTCCTAAAAAGACTGCTTTTGTAATGGAGGCATATGCATCAGAAACAACCTTTTGCGTCCAGCATTGATTTGCTGAACTGGTATTCAGTCAATGCAAACCAAGATTTGGAAAGTGTGAAGTTACCTTATGATACTTAGTGGCAATGTAAAGTAACTTTAGAAACTTTTAACCTCCTATTGCAAGTTTCCTTGAGAAATATATTAATCAGGTGTTTCATTGTGGTGGGATTTGATGCTTATTGTGTTAAGTATTAGTATATTGGGTTGCTGTGAGTTTTCCAGGCTGTATAATAATAATAATAATAATAATCATCATCATCATCATCTTTATTTATACCCCGCCGCCATCTCCCCGATGGGGACTCAGAGCGGCTTACATGAGGCCAAGCCCAAACAACAAATTACAACAGAGTAAAACCGAAAACGCAAACCGAAAATGCGAACAATAAACAACAACATCAAAATTACATAATTACATAAAGCATGACCATGTTCTAGAAGCATTCTCTCCTGATGTTTTGCCTGCATCTGTGGCAAGCATTCTCAGAGGTTGTGAGGTTTGTTGGAAACTGGAAAATTGGGTTTATATATCTGTGGAAGGTCCAGGGTGGGAGAAAGCTTTCTCTCTATCCTATTAGTAGTTTTTCTCTATCTTACCTCTCCTCCACAGAGGAAATGATAGTGCACATAGGATTCCCAAGACATTCTTCATTGGCATTGACCGGTCTCAGAATGCAGTTGTTTTATCACTAATTTTATGATTCTTATTTGCATTTAAGTTTGTTCTGAAATGTCTGGTTCATTTATGGATAAGTACTTAAGCTATGGAAACATTCCTTTCTCTCTCAACTGTTTTCTACCTCTGCTATACTAATTTAGAACTCATTGACCCAAAAGACTTCCTTGGCAATGCTTTGCTGTTTTAACAATTCCTGTACGATGTGTATGAGGCAGTACACCTTCCTTGCGGGAAACAAAGGCAGCTCTTGCATATTTGCAACCACCCAGTTAAAAATGTTTGTTAGCTATTGACTGGTAAGGTAATGGGTTATGTATATGTTTTCTGATCTGGCAAGAACAGAACTGGATAACTGCCGAGTTTGAAAATACTAAGTGATCAGCGACGGCATTTCCCTGGCTCTATACCCTTTTGTGCAACCTGAGATCTTTCCACTGAGCCAGCTTAACCCAATTAAGCCTGCTTTAATATGTTCTCAATTCCTGTTCTAAGATGACTACAGATTACGCATTGGAGTTTTTTTTATTGTGCCTGACAAATCCTTTTTCTCGCCCCTACAATTCTGGATATCTTTCTGCTTAACACCAAGCCAAGTAAATAGTTCTGATGAGCTTGAAAGCTCATATGTTAGCTTGTCCTAATAAACTTTGGAGGGATTGTCCTTCAGTTACTAATGTCCACATTTTGATGGTGCTTTCTGATAACATCATTGTGCTTTGCTGCTCCCTTTAAAGATCTGGCTGAGTGGATTTCTTGGAAAGTCTTGTTGCAAACATTCAGCTGCACATCATTTTTGATAAATGAGATGGCATTGGGGGCTACTTCAGACATAAGTAAGGCTATTAAGAGCCATAGCCCAGTGCCTGGTTTCTTAATCTTTATGGCTTTGTTCCCAGTACTAATGGCTAGGGCAGGTGATGTATCAGTTGACTGTACTTGTGTGTCTGGTTTAACAAATTAACCAAGATATTTTAAAGAAAATTCCTGGACTGGTATTCTGAATCTTTGGTTGCTACTCTTCTCATTCTTCAGAGAATGTTGCTGTTTGTTTGTTCAAATTGATTTACTAATACACTGTTTGTTTAGACCCAGCATCTGTAACATCTACTTTTAGGCTGCTACATTAGACTGATAATTTTTCACAACTGTTTTGATTATGTTTTAGGGGCGCCATATGTAAGAACATTACATACATCCCTGCAGGAGAAACAATTATCAATTGTGCCTTATTTTTAGAGTCTTCCATTTGCAAATGGAATCATAATACATAGCAGGAGTCTGGGGTCCTTGCTGTTGATTGATAAACCTCATATTTTAAAGATGTCAGACCAGATTAACCTTGGGTTGTTGTGAGTTTTCCGGGCTGTATAGTCATGTCCCAATGGCCATACAGCCCAGAAAACTCACAACAACCCAGTGATTCCGGCCATTAAAGCCTTAGACAATACAGATTAACCTTGTTTTTAATCATTGGGTGCAGTTACTTGTCTAAAATATTACTAAATTAGATATTCTTCAATGTTTATATGGCACTATTTATTGTTACATTTTATCCCTTGTTCTTTGAGGCTCATAGTGGCATTCCCATAGTTTTCCAAATGACACTATCCATACCTTTCCAAACGTATCTCATTCTGTGAACCATCATGGAGGTTAAGATCTTCTGGGGAGGCCCTGCTCTCAGTCCGTTGCAAGTGCGGTTTGTGGGGACGAGAGACAGGGTCTTCTCAGTGGTGGCTCCGCGGCTCTGGGACTCGCTCTCCAGTGAGATTAGATCAGCATCCCTCCCTCCTGGAAACAAACACCTGGTTGTGGGACCAAGCCTTTGGCCAGTAAAATAATACAGTACAAAGAATAATTAGGAAAGATATGCAATGACAATCGGAATGACCACAGTGTATTATTTTTGGATTATGTGATTTTAATATTGATACTAGGATGCTTTTAATGCTTTTTAATACTTAAATGTTTATGTCTCATGTTTAATGGTTTTAATGATTTTGACTTATAGTTATATGTTAGTGTTTCGTTATTATGATTTTTTTCTGACTATATGTATGTTGGCATTGAATTTTTGCCATTAGTATGTTGTAAACCCCTTGGGGGTAAGAAAGGTGGTATATAAATATAGTAAATAAATAAAGAAAGAAAGAAATACACACACAACAAAGATGTTATGTTGGCTATCTTATCTAGGTAAAACTGGACAATATTTTGATTTTGGGGAAAATTGTTTATATCAGTGTAGAAATATTGTGTTTTGTTTCTTTGCTTTTGCCTGTTGTGTTTAGCTTGTGGTCCAACTTTAGGAAGTAAAGGCAACATCATAGAAAATAATTTGACTGTACTGTTCTGTTCATTGTGGACTCTGGCCATTCTATTAACAATGGTCTCCGAATGGTAAATTTAGAAATGTCAAAATGACTTCCTCATACTTTGGATACTGGGAAAAGTGAAAAGGACAAAAGGTGATATGAGGATGGATACTTCCTTCCTTTGTGGTACATTTTCCATATTATGCTGTGTTCTATAAACTCCTTTGTCCTAGCATTGATGTGTTAAACAGCCTAAAAAACTGTGGAGTTTTATCTTATTCTAAAAAGTACCTGGAGATTAAGATAGCTGATCCTATGTTCCAGTTCAATCTATGAAGCGGAATAATATTTCATTTTCTTTGTTGGACAGGATATTATTATTCCCCTTCCCCACCTCCTAAAAAGCTATCTTACATACTTCATGAATTCCATCAATTTATACATTTTGACTGGTTTTAATATTTATGCAAAAAGGGCCCTGACACATAGATGGACTGCCATGCAATGTGAGGGGGAGCAAAAGAGACTATATTTTATGTTGGGGAATCTGAGCGGTTAGGCTCAAAATGATCCTCAGTTGGGGTGATTCTACCATAAATATAGCAGAGTACCAGAAGTATGCTTCATAACCAGCAGAAACTTATGTGTGGCAAACTAGGATAGCCTTCTATATCTTAGGCTGGATCAGGATTGCAGAGTCAGAACTTTAGGTTAAAAATATGTATTTAAGTAAAAAAAAAAAATACATTATTGATAGAAAAGGTCTTGGAGCAAACTAGCTTACCGAATCTCATCTTCCAAAGGAGGTAAAAGATATGAAGATCAATGCAGCTACACTTTGCCTAGAGAAAGGCAAAATGCATCCTTACTGGAAGGGAGAAAAGGCAGAAGAGACTGGAAAATGATGGAGAGACCGCATGGTCAATCAAGGGCAAAAAAAGGAAAAAGGAAAATGGAATGACCGGATGATGTGGCTGGACAATGTTTTAACAAGGAGATGCTAATGATATATGTTTTTATTGATCTTGCTATGTTTTTATATTATATGTCAATGTTTTTAATTGTATTTTATTACATTGGAGCATTGAATTGTTGCTGACTGTAAACCGCCTTGAGTTGCCTGCGGGCTGAGAAAGGCGGTATACAAATATAGTAAGTAAATAAATAGTAAATAAATAAGTTCCCTCACAGAATTCAATTACTACATCATCAAAGTGGAAGGAGACAGTGGCTAACAGGAAGTAAAGACAAAGCCTTTTTGAGAAAACATGCATAGGAATGTGAGGGGAGGAATCCCTCGGCCTAGTCCTATCTCTAACCTCGCTACACATTGAGGTCTGAAGACTTGATGACACAAGAAACTTGTGCAGTCTAGGGATGAAACCAACATTTTGCTGCCTTTTCCTGAATTTAGAATTAGAGACTATTTCAACAGTTCTGAAACTTCACTCATTACAAGGAGATGGGAGCATGCTTATTTTGTGTCTTTGGGTAGAGAAGGCATTCTGAGAATATGGGCTTGATACCAAAACAGAAATCCCAGCATTCAAGTTGAAATTGAATGTGTAAAATATATATATTCTGGGCTAGCAGAGGGTGTGAGACTCTGACAGACTTTCATCCCAATCCAATTAGAGTGCTGTAGTATACAAGCAGAGTAAGAGCTTGAAAAAAATTGCAGCAACTGCAACAAATGCCTTTAACATGGCAAAGAGGTAGGCAGCAGTAGCAGAAGTGAAAAGCTATTAAATCATGAAGCAAAACCTTAGCTGCAGACACACTGAGTCAGCTGGTGGACAGTTGTTCCAAGTGCTTTCCTGTCTGTCATCCTCCCTTCCCTTCTGACCCAGTTTGTCCTGCTGTGATCTGACACACACATTGTCTTTGATTTCCTCTTTCTAAGACTTGACATTTGGCTCTACAAAAGCATTTCCTTTTGTTTGGGAAGTAAGAAAACCATGTGGTTATGCTTTCCTTTTGACAGAGGTTATAACCAGCCCACCAAAGAATGTCTTTGAATGCTTAGAGTTAAGTGACTGCAGAGATCAAAGGAAGCAGTCAAAGCAGTTCTGCATCTTTGGCTCACCTATATCTGAGTTTTTGTCCGTCATGGGTTGTGAGGCACCTGCCCTTGGCCTGTGCTCAGGATTTCCCTTCTTGTCAAACCTCTGTAGCAACACGTAACATGTGCCTAGTTTTCTTATCGATGCAAGGTTAATAATTTCAGTAGTTTCATTGTGAGGCACAGCACTAAGAGGAAACTCTCGTCAGGAGACTTAGTTCATCTCTTTCTTGCAGGCAGGCGGTCTGATAGATAAAGAATCAGACAGTCTCCTTTGTTTCTAACATGGCCTATCTTAACTGTTCATTATTTCTACAGAAAAATGCAATCCTTCCTGTAGTTCATAGCTGCATATATTTTTTTCTTGGCTAAAAATCTAAACAAATAAGATAGGATATTTATTTATTTATTTATTTATTTTCACAATTTCTGCCCCGCCCTTCTCACCCCCAAGGGGGGGACTCAGGGCGGCTAACACAGGCAACAATTCAATTCCAACAGTATCAATAACAATATAAACCAACAATATGAAATCCTATTACATAACAATTAAACAGTGATATTAATTAAAATTACATAATCACATAGAACAAATCACATAATCACAAGTCATATAGCAGTTTCCAATTTTCATAACAATCCTATTGTCCGAGTTCAGTGCCTAAAGTGCTGCTGTGCCCACTAGCCAAAGGCCTGGCTCCAAAACCACGTCTTTAGTTTTTTCCTAAAAGTAAGGAGGCAGGACGCCAATCTAATCTCGCTGGGGAGCAAATTCCACAAGGGGGGGTCACCACCGAGAAGGCCCTGTCCCCCGTCCCCACCAGACGTGTTTGAGACACTGGTGGGACCGAGAGCAGGGCCTCCCCAGTAGATCTTAAATTACGAGGTGGAACATAGAGAGAGATATGTTCGGATAAGTAAGCTGGGCAGGATATCACATATTGACATTTTTCTCTTAGCGCAGCCATCTTGCCAGTCACTGTGAATGAAGAACTATTTTAGATTTAGCAGGTATGTTTTTTAGGTTTGACTTCATATATGTGGCTTTTATTCATTGTCATATCTGCTTCAGTGAAAGGTCTGATTTTTGTATCGTAACTCGATCATTTTTTTGCTGCCATCATTTTTCTATTTTTGCATTATTTGCATTTGATAGTTCATAATTAAAATCTTCAGCCAAGGGCTCCCAGTTGCTTTAAGTCATGCAGATTGTGATGTTCTTGTGCTGTAAAGTAGAGGTGTGTGTGCATGTTTGAAAAAGAACTGTGTTTCTCTGAATGATGCAGCAATTTGTAATAGATATTACATTCTGAGCTGCATAGCATTATGTATTTATTTTATACTAGCCATGCAAAACTTGGTTACTTTATTATCTCAGGAATTACATCATCCTAGGGCTAGATGAGAAACATCCCTTTGTTCTGCTAGACTAGATCTTGCGTTTGTGATAATAGGCGAATAGTATATCCTTGTGTTGGGAAGGCTGAATGTCTTGTAGAAAATATCCAGAAACAGAGGAAGCAACCATGCCAGTTAACATCAAAAATAATTTCAATTGACTTTGAAATCAAAAGTCAGTCTTAATGAGGACATATTCTACACTCCTCCCCAGACATGTTTTGTTTATGGTTTATAACTGCTGATGCAATTCAGGTAAGATGTGTCTGCAGTCTCTAAGGGTCTGTTGCTGTGCAACTCCAAGTCTTTCTTACTCAGTTCTCCCGTGAACATATCACTCACAGGATTCCTGGCTGTGCATTGACCTGATTGATTGACGTCCCTGCCAGGTAGCAGTGAGGCCAGCACATATTTATTTATTTATTTATTTAAAACTTTTATGTCCCGTTCTTCTCTACCTCCTTAGAGGGACTCAGAACTCATATGCCTTGTTACAAATTGGGGCAGAGCCTCAAAAAGCCTGGGAGTCACACTTAAAATGGAAACTGTTAGGCATCAAGATGGCCAGTACCCCATCAATAACCCCATAACAGTGGGTTTCAACCTGGGGACTCTAAATGCCCAGAATAGTGAGGGAATCTGAAAATCACTTTAATATCAATGGGAAGCCTCCCAGGTTGAGTAAAACTACCCCAAAGCATGCCAGCTATCCAGCTCCTGCAGCGGGCACCCAAAATTAACCCACTGCTGGATGGAGCAGCTTGGTTACTATTATAGAATTCCAAAAGACTGCTATCAGTTTAATCCCAATCCACTAGTTTAGCTAGTTATGTCAGCTGTTGGATAGAGTTGAGTATCGTACTTCACTCTCTTCCCTCAGCTAGTTTTCCTAATATATGATAGATCGGACATTCATCCAGAATTAAATTCAGGAAGAGTGATATTGTCCCAGCAAATTACCTAGTTTTAAAACTCAGACCTTTTATAATGGAAGGACTAGCCTTTCTGTTGTCATGGCTTTCTTGGATGAACACCAGTCTGAAATGCAGTCCATCCTCCTTTTCCAGGTTGGAGTCACTCAGCATATCTTGGCCTCTCAGTAATATAGACGAATGGCTGCTCACAATCTATACCTATGACTTTGTTATCCCATATACATTCAGAAGCCATTGAATGGAAGCACCATCACTCATTTCCTAGAACACATATGGAGAGAGAGACCTTCTCATTTAGAGGCTGGAACCATTACATAAAAGATTATGCTACATATAGAGTGCAGAACTCCTTATTTGCTCTTACATCTTCCTGTAATATTGCTGGATAAAATGGTAGAAACAAAACTGATTGGCAGTAGACTTAGAATAGACAACAGGGGATGTACTTCCTGGCACAATGTAGAAGTCATTCTTAAGGAATGTTATACTGTGGAAAAGTGGTGGACTTCTGCTGACTTCTGTGCCATAAGGAGGGATTAAACAAATTTGTAGAGAAGAGGGCATGAGAGAATGAAAGGATACCAAACCCTCCATGTCCAGAATACTAGCAAGTGTTTTTGGAAATAATGCACCAGTTGGCATTCCTTGTAGACTTCTCAGTGGCATCTGGTGGCCTGCTGTGAAACCAGGATTCTGAGTAGACGAACTATTTCTCTGATCTATTATGGATTCTGTTTAATGTTTTATTCCTGTGCAACCACCTTGTCTTTCCTGACAATATGCCATTCGGTATTTGCTTGCTTTGACTCTTCCCTCTTTTCCTCTGTCCCGAATGCTTCTCCCTTCATGTCAAGTCTTTTTCCGTGTCTTATTATTGATTCAATTAGTTAAACATTCATTTCTTGTGTTTCATCCAGTGAACTTTTAATGTCATCCATGGCTGTCCCATTTTATCCCCAGAACTAGCCTTTGAAGGAAGGTCAGAGAGAGAGAGAGAGAGAGAGAGACTGGCCCTAATACATTTAGTGATTCAGTAATGGGTCACTCACCCTGTTGTGTGTGTTAGTGGCCATCACTCACTCCTTCTTGTAAATCAGCAATATTTTGAGAAGGCAAGTTCACAGAAGTACTGAATGACCTTTTTAAACCACAAAATAACTGTATTTTGAGGAGGTTGTCATAACGATGTGTGTGGAGAATTGATGATTTAATTAGACCTGTTTGATACTCTAAATGCCCTCTATTCTTCTGGGGAGCAACAGCTGGTAAATATGCTAGAATGTTGTAACTCTTCAGAAAGTCACAATTGGTTGTAATAATTCTAACTCCTAATTTGCATGACAAGCACAAAGGGTGTGCAAGCATTGTACCAAGAGACTCTGTGGGTGGGGAAGTCCTGCTTGCCTGCTGGAGCTACAGAGTCGTGTAAAAATGGCCCCTGACAAATGATAGGGAAATGATCTGTGAAGAGCTGCATACAGACAGGCTTTGCTCGTGGGAACCCTGAGTGATCATATGATAAAACAGCTCTCTGTGTCTGAAACAGCTCACTTGTGACAATTTCTGCTTGCTTTTTGGAGTTGCATTTCTTGCCAGGGAGAATGTTGTTTGATTTTATTATTTGAATACTGGAGTGAATAAAGAGACCTGTTGTAATCACTGGGCCATTGCCTATGCAAGCATTGGAATCTGAAAACAATGTACTTCATCCGATAGTAGTAAGCAGCCATCCTTGTTACTAAAAGCACGAATCAATGGTCTTATGTAAGCAATGGTCTTTCTTCTAGTTATTAGTTTGTTTGTTTTTTTCTCATGTCAGGAGCTACTTGAGAAACTGTAAGTTATTAGTTGATAGGATTGCAGTCTTACTATCCAATTCAACAGAAAGGAAAATAAAAAAAATTAAATGTGGAATTTATAACCTTAGAACTATATGGGTTACCATTTGCTTCAGCCCCAATAACAGACTGCAAGTTGATGACAAAGCCCAGACAGACAGTGAGTGCCAAGAAGTGTCTGTGAACTAACCAGGCTGTTATATATATGCTATTTTGAAGTGGAAGCTAGATCCACCTCTGTTCATTTGAACGTTTTAAATGGATTGTGAGCCTGAGACAAAACGTTTGTGCAAGCATTTCTTTCTGTTTCCTCCTTATGTTACACAGTTATAATATCTATTTTAAGCAGAGTGTTTGAGGATTATACAACATTCTTTGCCACCACCTTCTTGGCTGTCCCTGTCAACATAAATTAAACCCAGTAAGTGTTGGAGCAATTATTACAGTATGCAGAATTTTTCAGGAGAAAAGATTTATATAGACTATCGGGCTGCATTTGAAATTAGCATGTGCAAATGCCTGATAGTATTAGTATGCAACAGGAAGTAGATATAATAGGTGCAATAAAATATGGCTTTGGTTTGTGTCTTGAAACCATAACACATTTCCTGCAACCTCTTTAAATTCATATGGCATGGTCACATGCCTTCATAGAGGAAGGAGAGAAAGGTGTTTTAATATCTGTTCCAGTCACCCTGCCAGCCTGAGGAACTTGGGGAGTGAGCCAGCCAGCCAACCCACCAAATCTCACCTTGCTCTTAAATAATGCCAGGACAATCAATAATAAGATACATATCATCTATGATCTCATTAGGGATGAAGGGGCTGACCTAGTATGCTTCACTGAAACTTAGCTGGAAAATGATAGTACTCCAACCTGGGCCCAGACCCTTCCAGCCAGGTAATGTGTCTGTGAGCAAGTGAGGGAAAGTGGGCAGGGGGGTGGGTGGGTTAGCTGTGGATGGGGTTACACTCCTCCTGAAAGACTGTGCTCGCAGCTTGGGACTACTCCTGGATCTGCCTCTCCAAATGTCAGCCTAGGTAGATTCAATGGTCAGGAGTGCTTACTATCAGCTTCGAATGATATTCCAACTGTGTCCCTTCCTAGATTTGGAGGACCTGAAGATGGTAGTGCATGCACTGATAACCTCAAGGTTGGACTTGTGCAATGTGCTTTACATTGGGGTACCCTTGAACCAAGTTTGGAAACTCCAGCTGGTTCAAAATACAGCAGCCAGATCGGATACAGGAACATCTAGGAGTGAGCATATCATACCTGTCCTAAAGTCACTCCATTGGCTACCAGTTAGTTTCCTGGCAAAGTATAATTTATTGGTTTTACCTTTAAAGTCTTACATGGTTTGGGTCCAGGTTACCTAAAGGATCTCCTTCTCCCATACAATCTGGCCCACACACTTCGGTCTTCTGGGGGGCGTCTGTTGCAATCAGCCAGAATCTGACTGGCAGCTACCACCCAGAGGACCTTTTTATCGGCTACCGTACCGCGTGGTGGCCTCACAACTCCAGGTATTCTTGAGAGACACGGATTATCTGGATCCGGCACAGTCTGGTTTCAGACCGGGACATGGTACTGAGACGGTCTTGGTCGCCTTAGTGGATGATCTGCGCCGGGAGCTAGACAGGGGGAGTGTGTCCCTGTTGGTGCTCCTGGACCTCTCAGCGGCCTTCGATACCGTCGACCACGGTATTCTTCTGGGGCGCCTTGCAGAGATGGGTCTTGGGGGCACTGCTCTGCAGTGGCTCCGGTCATTTCTGGAGGGTCGTGCTCAGAAGGTGTTGCTGGGGGACTCCTGTTCAACACCACAGCCGTTGACCTGTGGTGTTCCTCAGGGTTCCATCTTGTCCCCCTTGCTGTTTAACATCTACATGAAGCCGCTGGGTGAGATCATCCGGAGTTTCGGGGTGCGGTGTCACCTGTACGCAGATGACGTCCAACTCTGTCACTCCTTCCCACCTGCTACTGAGGAGGCTGTCGAAGTCCTGAACCGGTGCCTGGCCGCTGTAATGGTCTGGATGAGGGCGAACAAACTGAAACTAAATCCAGACAAGACAGAGGTACTCCTGGTCAGTCGCAAGGCCGAACAGGGTATAGGGTTACAGCCTGTGCTGGACGGGGTCGCACTCCCCTTGAAGGCGCAGGTTCGCAGCTTGGGTGTGACCCTGGATTCGTCGCTGAGCCTGGAGCCTCAGGTTTCAGCGGTGACCAGGGGAGCATTTGCACAGCTTCGGCTCGTGCGCCAGCTGCGCCCGTATCTTGGGAAGTCTGACTTGGCCACGGTGGTACACGCTTTGGTCACATCCCGCCTCGACTACTGCAACGCTCTCTACGTGGGGCTGCCCTTGAAGACGGCCCGGAAGCTTCAGCTAGTCCAACGCGCGGCAGCCATGTTGTTAACGGGAGCTGGACGCAGAGAGCATACAACGCCCCTGCTGTCCCAGCTCCACTGGCTGCCGATCCGCTACCGGGCCCAATTTAAGGTGCTGGTGTTATCCTACAAAGCCCTAAACGGTTCCGGCCCAAAATACCTTGCAGACCGCATCTCGGCCTACGAGCCCACGAGGGCCTTGAGATCATCCGGGGAGGCCCTTCTCTCGGTCCCGCCCGCCTCACAGGCACGTCTGGCGGGGACGAGAGAGCGGGCCTTCTCGGTGGTGGCCCCCCGGCTGTGGAACACTCTCCCTGTTGAAGTGAGACAGGCGCCCTCCCTGATGGCCTTTCGTAGGAGCCTGAAAACATGGCTCTTCGAGCAGGCCTTCAACTGAGTGTATCTTGGAACGACACTGGAATGAACTAGGACTATGAATTTTGGCTATGACCCCAGGACTTGACGAAGCGGATTTTTAGTATAAGTATAGGTTATGTCGTGTTGTCTGGTTTGTATTGTCTTGATTTATTGTACACTGTCTTTTTCTGTTGTTGTTCACCGCCCCGAGTCGCCCTCGGGCTGAGAGGGGCGGTCAATAAATGCAATAAATAAATAAATAAAATAACTGTGGAACAACCTGCCGGAAGGTCCTCTCACTTGGCTCTGACAGCCAAGTGAGCTGTCGGAATTTAAAAGCCATGTAAAAGACCTCTGTCTTCCAGCAGGCCTACCCAGACAGTCTTTAAACATGAATTTTAAGTATCCTTTGTTTGATCTCTGTTTTGTGTGTTTTAGTACATATTTTGTAGAGCTACGTTTTGGTGTGTAACTTTTATGGAAGTATGTTTTAGTGTGTCTTTGTAGTGTTTTTTGCTGTGCTTACGTATTTTAATTGTTTTGGGGAGAGGCGGGTAAGAAATAAAATTGTTGCTGCTGCTGTTATTATATAGTGAATGTGTGGATTTGTCACAGAAGGGGGGGGGGGGGAGGAAAGGTTTTTTAAATGGAATTTCTTTCTCTTAGATCTATGCAGTAATGCACTTATTTTGACCAAAAGGATTTCTCTCAGCACTGTAATTGGTGCTCCGTGTGTTATAGATTGGACAGATTTAGAGCAGCGACTAGTCACACATCTATGATTATTGATCCTGAGATTCATCCAGTGGCCTTGTATTGTAAGAACATTTGCTATAGTGCAGTGTTTCTTCTCCTTAGGAGGGTGCAGTGATGCCATTTTCCACACTGCATTAAAAATATGAGAACCAAAATGGCCTTTCAATTCCATATTGTTTGGATTAGACTGAAAGCCTCATAGGAAACTTTCAAGAATTCCATGGCTGTGTACTTTAGGGAAAGGCAGCTTATGGCTTGAACACCTATTCTGCTTGGGAAAGGGCCCCCTCTCAGTCTCTGTTATTAGAAGGTAGGCTGCAAAAGAGCCCTGTCTGAAAGCCTAGAGTGCCATTGCCATCACTGTATTCATCTAGATAGACCAGTGCTTGATCTAAAGCAGCTTCTTCTCTCCCTATGTGCGCTAATTATGTGTGAGCCCAGCACCTGGCAGTTAGAGATATACTGGCCTGGATTCAAAGGTCCAAATGTTGGTCCTCTGAACCAGCAACTAAGACATTAGCTATGGCTCTTCACCCAGTTTAAAAGAAACTTAGACCCCATGCATAGATGGCCAAAATAGTCCCTGCCTTGCTGAAAGCCTGCTAAGTGAAAGCAGCCATGCCAGCTAACTGGGGGCTGGTTCAAGTACTTTGCCTGAAATGACCCTGTCATCCATAAACTTTGCAGCTGGCCTCTCAGATTGTATTCCTGCATAGCTTAGACTCTGCAGATAGATCCACCAGTCAGCAGTAAAAAAGAAATGCTAGTAATTCCAGAACAGCAAAAGGAAATCCTCTCCCCACCCTCCCAAAGTTATGTTTTATGTTTCAGTAAGAGCAAATAATTTTATTTTGTGGAATCGCTTCCATGTCACATTTCTGAAACTGATTTTCATTGCCTCTTTCATCAGACTGCATCCAGTTATGCATTGGTTTCCTCTTGTCAACATGGTTAATGTAAACTCTAGTGCTACATTTGCATAGTTAACCACGCTGAAAGGGTTTCTTTATCTGAAGCAAACTGTCAGGATTCACAGGATGTGGAATATTGCGGGTGAATGTTGAGCTCACTTAGGTGCCCAGGAAATTGTTCTTTTCTCTCTTTCCTTTTTGTTGTTGTAGACAAAGCCCTGTGCAACCCACACAGGTGCCCTTTCTTGAAAAATAGCTGACCTTTGCAGCCAGGAATGGGTAATAGGAAAACAGTAAGTAAGATTGGAAGCATAATTTTGCAGCCATCTGCAGAAAGAACCCCATTTTACTTCATATTTTTCAATTCAGGAAACGTAGCAAGGGCAGCTGTATTGCCAAAATAAAAACAGCAAAATCCATCCTGTCATTATAGCTTTATCAGGCCAACTCAAAGCCATAAAATTCATCATGGTAACTTTCAAAGCACCACAAGGTTCTTTATCAAGCAGAGCTAGAACATCATATAACGACAGCAGATGATGGTGCTTTTCCATTACTAAAAGCCATCTCCATACCTGAAAATACAGACTTTCCCAACTTAAATTCATTCTTTCACTATGGTGCCCTGTGGCTTCAAATTGAAAAGATGCGAATACACGTCTCAAAGGTGAGTGCTTTTAAAGATCAGATGAAGTAGCCAAACTTCCTCTATTCTATTGGCTTTTTTCTACTCAGTTTACAGTGAGGAAGAAGTCACTTTGGGATCCACACATGCACCTTGTAACATTCAAAGCAAAATGTAGATACAACCAAGATCACAAATTTGTCAACTGGATTTATTTATGGTGTCAGGAGCAAACCAAACGGTTGTATTGCATTTTTTTAAAAACAAACTAACAAACAAAACACAACGTTTGCAAGCTTGGTAGTTGATTAGATGTCCTTTGACCAGTAGCTGGCCACTTGGAGTGCCTCTGGTGTTGCTGCAAGAAGGTCCTCCATTGTGCATGTAGCAGGGCTCAGGTTGCATTGCAGCAGGTGGTCTATAGTTTGCTCTTCTCCACACCAGAAACAACCAGAAGTGACCAGAAGCGTCAACTGGATGAAGAAGCTTTGAAAGCTAGTTTGATATAATGTATGCCTTTGGGTTGGCCCAAATATGTATTCTAACAGCGTTGCTGTTGCATCTTGCAAGGTTTTTTTAAATTGCTCTACGGGGTTCAGAAATATTTTCTGCAATAGTTAGAAGATTAGGAATGAAGGTTGGCAGAGAGAAACCATCAAGGTGCTCGTAGTTGAGTTATACCTTTGCCAAAGGTAATAATAATAATAATAATAATAATAATAATAATAATAATAATAATAATATAATTTAATAATAATAATAATAATAATAATAATAATAATAACAGCAACCTTTATTTATACCCTGCCACCATCTCCACAATGGGGACTCAGAGCGGCTTACATGGGGCCAAGCCCGGACAACATATTACAGCAATAAAATCAGCATAAACGACAAACAACAACATCATCATCAAAACTACATAAGGAAAAAAAACGCAGTCATAAGTAACATTCTAATAAACACAATCACAATAACGATAACATTAGGTTATGATGTATTGAATAAGCTGATTGGCTGATAATTTTGTGGATCATTTCTGTCTCCTTTCTCATGGAAAGGAAATACAATACTATTTATTATCCACCCGCCAAGCTTTTACCCAGTACTATTTATCATAGTAAATATGTCAGCCAAGAATGCATTCCCACCATTCAGCACAGAAAGTGTCAAATTTTGCTTTGGCTGCAAAAATTAAAAAATTAAAAAAAATTAAAAAAAAGAGAGAGAGAGCTGTATACAATTTAACTTGCTTGTTGTGTTGGCAACTTAGAAATGTATCTATAATTTTTATATCAGCTTTATAATAATTTTGATTACCGTTTTTATACTTATTCTAAAAGTCTTTATCATGGCCTTTGACTAGCACCATACATGTTTTGAACTTGATCTTGAGATTATGATGTGGTTGTGGTTCCATTCCCCACGATGAACTTTTCACGATGAACTTTTCTCACCACTATTCCTTTCCTCCAGTATTTTAAGGGGAACCAATCATCTTGAAAGCAAAACAGTTTTTTTTTTTGCTACAGTATGAAAGGGGTTTTAGTTCTAACACCTGGTGCCACCATTTATCATTAGTTTTCAAGTGGAAGCTAGAATATCCTGGTTTTGGTGACACCGAAATGGATTCATGTCAGCCAAAACATTGGCTCCTCTCTTTCATGAAACTGTAGGTGCTTTGTGCTGTTTGTATGTGAAATGTATTTCATCCAGGACAACTTCCAGAGCCTGAATAAACTTTATTTTCTGAGACTCAGCCAGCTCTGGTGCTAGTTTTGCTCCCATTTTTTATTCTGGAATGTTTACTGGATTTTACACCCTTTACCATTCTGAGCCTATCTAGATGTCATTGACTATAATTCTCATCAGCCTTGACCCGCATTCGAGCAGTAATACAATTTATTTATTCGTCCCTGTTGTGGAGGCTCTTGTGACAGTTGGAACCAGTTCAAATTCATTTATTAAAGCTGAATAGTTTGTCTCTTTTCACGGTCTCTGAATGTGTTGATGAGTTGGCTGGGTCTGCTAGTAGATTGCAAGTGTGTGTTTTCCTTGTCTGCCAAGGAGAAATATAAAGGAAACCAGAAAGGATAGAGGGAGTATGAACTATTGTTAGGCTTACCTGATGCTGAAGGGTTTGTTTCTTTACCTGTCACTATGGCAGTTTTTCTCAGCCTGGAGGTCAGGATTCCTGGGGGAGAGGATCGCAAGGGAGGCGTCAGAGAGGTCACCAAAGACCATTAGAAAACACATATTTCTGATGGTCTTAGGAACCCAATGCTCTTGGGCGGTAGGTGAGCTACATCTCCCCTAAATCACTGTCAATCCCTCCCAAATCCCTCCTATGTTTTCTGTTGGTCATGAGGTTCTGTGTCGGAAGTTTGTCCCAGTTCTATCATTGGTGGGGTTCAAGGGGCTCTTTGATTGTAGGTGAACTATAAATCCCAGCAACTACAACTCCCAAATGCCAAGGTCTGTTTTCCCCAAAGTACACCAGTGTTCACATTTCGATATATTGAGTATTCATGCCAAGTTTGATACAGATCTATAATTGTTTGAGTCCACAGTTTTCTCTGGATGTAGGTGACTCAAGGCCAATGCCCACCAAACCCTGTTGGTCATGGGATTTCTCTGTGCCAAGTTCAATTCAGTTCCATTGTTGGTGGAGTTTGGAATGCTCTTTAATTGTAGGTGAACTATAAATGCCAGCAACTACAACTCCCAAATGACAAAATCAATCCCTCCCAACCCCACCATATTTGGGCATATCAGGTATGTGTGCCAAATTTGGTCCAGTGAATGAAAATGCACCCTACATATCAGATATTTACATTACGATTCATATAACAGTAGCAAAATTACAGTTATGAAGTAGCAACGAAAATAATTTTATGGTTGGGGGTCACCACAACATGAGGAGCTGTATAAAGCGGCTGCAGCATTAGGAAGGTTGAGAACCACTGCACTATGGGGTTTCTTTCTTTCCTTGAGGAAAAAAGGGGAGCACCTTGCTCTTGGCATTTATCAGCTTCTGAGCTTTTTTGAATTATTCTCTCTGCCAGTTTCATGCTTCTTGTTTTAACTTCTGAGAGGTAAGTGACTGTGTTTTTGCATTCATTTTTAAACTGATTTTCCTGTCCTCAAGCAGGACACAAACGTTTAAATTTCTAAGTACTGGAACTTATAAGCAGAGTGAGAACTGTAGGCTGAGCACATTTTGTTTGGCTAGATAGTATTTGACCAAGTAAAACATTTCATTTACTTAGTAAAGTAGTCCTAGATTCCCCTTCTTTTATCTTTTTGTGAGGAGATTTACAATAGTAAAAAGAGAGGCATTGCTGAGACTTCGTTTTATTTGCAAATAATCTCCATCTTTAAAAAACTGGAATATTTTTATGTAGTGGTTTGAGACTTCCAAATATTAAATTATACTATTGCACTTGCTGTTTTGTGTTGTTGAAGCAATGGATTTTGCTTAGAGGTGAGAAACTTTTGGAACGTGAAAGTCATGATTTCAGATTTGGATGGATTGGTCATCTATGATATGATAATGCCAAGCTTTATATATAATGTAGTTTGAATATCCCTTATACGGAATTCTAAAATATTCCAACATCTAACATTGTCCATATGAGTGGCTTTATTTTCTGATAATTCAATATATACTAACTTTGTTTAATGTACAGAAGTATTAAAATATTGTATATAAAGCTATGTACAAGCAGTGTGCATAAGACGTAGATGAAACAATGAATTTTGTGTTTGAACTTGAGCTCCTTGCCCCAAGATACCTCATTTTGTATTATGCAAGGATTCCAAAATCCAGAAAAATCCAAAATATGAAACACCTCTGGTCCAAGCATGTCATACAAGAGAGACTTGACCTGTATAAAACACTCCTTGTGTGTATGTGTGTATTATATATCATATTAGATCATTGTACCAAATCATTTTTTGGTACACATACAAACAGGAATTTCCCCCCAAGTTAATATTTAGCCATCTCGCCTCAGAAAGTTTTTGTTTGGAAATAATGGGTTTAATGTATTGTCAAAGGCTTTCATGGCTGGAATCACTGGGTTATTTTAGGGTTTTTAGGCTATATGGCCATGTTCTAGAAGCATTCTCTCCTGAAGTTTCGCCTGAAACTATGGCAAACATCCTCAGAGGTTGTGAGGTGACCTACTTATTTTGAGAAAATAAATAGACTTTGTGCATCAGAGTGAAATCTGAATTTTTAGTATGCATTTTATCTTAACAGTGGGCAGTTTGCTTCACAGTGTCCCAATTGCTCATTTCACTTTATTGTAATTGTTGTGAAACAACCAAAATTAAATTCTGAAGAGTTCTAATGGATACTACAACGCAGCATTATGCAAATTATAAATGAGTGTGAATGATACTTTGGAAACACAGCAGTTCTTTTCATTTCATTATTCCAAAGATAACCTGCTGTACATGAGCTCTTGGAGCCCCATTTAGTTTTATTTCTGAGAAGTTAAGCATGTAAAGGGAAATATCTGTTGATAAGGGAGTAAAGGATGTGGAATATATTTTTAAATGTGTTGTCAAAGGTTTTCATGGCCAGAATCACTGGGTTGCTGTGAGTTTTCTGGGCTGTATGGTCATGTTCCAGAAGCATTCTCTCCTGATGTTTCGACCACATCTATGACAGGCATCCTAAGAGGTTGTGAGGTTTGTTGGAAACTGGTCAATGTTCAGGGTGGGAGAAAGGACTGTTGCCTGCTTCAGACAAGTGTGAATGTTGCAATTGGCCATCTTGATTAGCATTTAAGGGCCCTGTAGCTTCAAAGACATGCTGGGAGGTGATTAGCTGGCCCCTGATGGATTTTTGTCTGGAACTCCCTTGTTTTTTGAGTGTTGCTCTTTATTTACTGTCCTGATTTTAGAGGGTTTTTTTAAAAAAAATACTGGTAGCCAGATTTTGTTTATTTTCACGGTTTCTTCCTTTCTGTCGAAATTGTCCATGTGCTTGTGGATTTCAATGGCTTCTCTGTATAAACATTTCATATTTATTTATTTATTTATTTTGGGTATTTATATCCCTTCTCAACCCCCGAGGGGGGACTCAGGGCGGCTTCCAGCCAGCACATATTTGATGCCTACAAGCAACACAACAAAATACATAGCAAAACAATAATTATAAATAGTTAAAAACATTAGGTTAATACAATGAAATCTGCTAAAAAGAAAGCCATTCTGGTGGCCATTGTTTCATTGAGTTCTGTAATTGAAGGCATTGGATGACCTCTTCAGATCAAGGGAACCTAGATCCCCCATATCTTTCCCTGTGTGTCAGGGAGTTGGTATGGGAAAGATTTACAGACAGTGGGTGGATTTGATAATCAACTTTTCTTTCTAGGAGACATTGAGGATTGCTTTTGTTTTTGTTTTTTATTATTCGTCCATAGAAAACTCCACTTCCCTTTAATGAAGGAAGTGTAGAGGGAAGGATATCTTTTTTGGTTGGAAGCAGTCCCTTCTAAACCTCCATAAGACACACTATTTTGAAAATCGTCCAGTTTCTAGTGGATATCAAAGTATTGTTTCTCTTATGGTGGAGTGTATAGAACGGTTACCTTGCTGATTAAATTTTTAATATCTGGTCACCATCAGCACCTGCTTTCTTAAACCATGCATAAGATTCAATACGGATACAATGTATTGTTGAAGGCTTTCATGGCTGGAATCACTGGGTTGTTGAAGATTTTTTCGGGCTATCTGGCCATGTTTTAGAGGCATTATCTCCTGACATTTTGCCTGCATCTATGGCAAGCATACTCAGAGGTTGTGAGGTCACCTAATACAGATACAGTTTTCTTGGCACAATTTGTTCAGGGATGGGTTGCCTTTGCCTCTCTGTGAGATGGAGAGAGTATGGTTTGGCCAAGACCACCCAGTTGTTTTCCATGGGTTGACAAGGATTCGAACCTTGGTCTCCAGATCCCACTTCAGTGCTCAAAACAGCTCTCCAACTTTCTCAGAAATGTACCTAGGTCAGTAGAGAGTGTATTCTACTACAATCTCTTTCGTAACGGCTTCGCTCAGGTCCCTCCTCCTTTCTTTCTTTCCTCAAAAGCTTCAGGGAAGACTGAGCTACTCATGTTGTTCCCTCCTTCTCTGTGTTCCTGTGTCCTGACAGCTGAGAAATGATGCAGCATTTGTTCCACTGCAGAATGAAATATGAAATCCCATAAAGCCGCCTCACTTATTAGATGGTTCTCAGCAAGCTGCTTATTATGCGCCGTGGCATAATGCAGATTACAAATGTGACCAAATGATAATTAGCGAAGCTGGAGTGGCAATTAGCATTCTTCTGCGGAGTGCTGATTACCTTTCAAAGTAGAAAGCAGCTGAACAGTTTGCAGACTTGCAACTACCCTGACTCTGTCTCTAAACATGCCAAGAAGTGCCCCAACTCTGCCTTCAGGGTGATGTGGTGGTGAACCAGTTTCCATCTTCCAAGATGAATAGACTGTCCTTGGTTCCTTGCCAAATGTTCTGCTTCAGTGTGCAAGAAGGAGGGAACATCTGCTCGGGATTAGAGAACAGGGTTTTCTGGAGCAACCGATTAGTTCCATTCCCTTTTCCCACAAGGAACAAGCAGAGGTGTCCTGTGCGTTCTCTGGCAGCGTGACTTTGGTGTTTGGCTGGCAGTACTAGGACCCATCTTAAAGCCTTTCCGTGAGAATCATTCCAGCAGGCGGAAATGCTAGGAAGTATTGATGGTTACACACAGTCCCAGGGCTGCCATTAGAGCTGTCACTAGAAATAAGGTCAAAAGTGCTATGTGTCTTAGACTATTGTGAGGCTGGTGTATTGTCTCAACAAGGAAATTCTCTGTTGGCTTCAGAGAGAAGGATTTGGCTGTCCCTCCTGAATCTTTCTCTACAATCAGACACCTGGAGTTTTGACAAGTGTGTTGTGAGTAATATTCATCTAGTCTTTCAATAGCCCATTTCTTTTTTCCCATTTGCATGCTAGTTTTGAGTGTGGAGCCTGAGGAAGCTAAAAAGGGATGCCTTCTATGGGTACACTCATAGGGGCCAGAGCTCCTGTGCAGCACAATATGAGACAGTATTTTCCCTCTTCCAGCACAAAGGACTTGGAAGGAAGGGGCATTTGACGTTCCCTGAGCATACGCACTGCTTTTGTCTGCACCGACGCCTCATTCTTGCTAAGGTGCTCAGCAAGTGCATCTTCAACCTGCAGCTGGGCTTTGAAAGGGCTCTCACAGGATAAAAGTCTCCTCCACACACACACACACGTACACTCTCTCTCTCTCTCTCTCTCTCACACACACACATACACTTTTGATGGTTACACTTTAATTAGAAGCTAGAGAATCATTTAAAAATATCAATACTAAATTCTTCATAGACACATATTAATTAATTAATTAATTAATTAATTTATATGACCATTTCAGACTAGAACACGAGTAAAAGCAGGCAAAAAGGAGAACACATAAGGTCATGCCTGATTCTCGGTATCATGGTTTAGAGCAGTGGTTCCCAACCCTTTTTTGACCAGGGACCACTCTCCAACATTAGTACCAAAAGGGTTACCAATCCGTTTTTGGTCAACTTTAGATTTGGTTTGGTTATTTGGGGTGCTGATTCAGAGAATTGCGTTGGATAGACCACATCAGCTCTAGTTTCTGATACAGAACATATGCCATCCAGTAGTCGCCATCTGCTTGCCCACAGAAAATCATATTTAATAAGCCTCGGCACTATAAGAGGGTTTCATGAGACAGTTGGTCCCGGTGTAACAGTGAGGCTGCGGACCATATTTTAGTTCTTGCAGACCACCGGTGGTCCACGGACCACAAGTCAGTAAACACTGGCTTAGGGCAAGAATGGGTAACAGATTCTGCAGATATTGTTGGATTCCAGATTCCAGTAACTATACAGCATGGCCAGTGATGAGGAATGGTGAAATAGGCATCCATAAACAATTTCTAGGGGGTCAAAATTGCCTACCCTTGAGAATATGCCATGCTTTCTGGCCTCTCCATTTCTGTATTCAAGAAAATCCTGGCCAATTTTGACATTCAAATCAAGGGTTAATATTACAGTCATGATTTGAATATTGACACTAACCTTAATTACCTATTTAGGAATTTCTTCTAATTGCACCATGGTTTAATTGGCTACAGTCTTGTAGACTGAAGTCTTATCTAGATGTGAATAAAATATATGGAGGAAATGGCGATATAAATAAACCCTATATGTATATAATCATCTAGCCTTACCAAATCCTGGCTAATTTTGACATTCAAATAAAGGGTTAATATTCCAGTCATGATTTGAAGATTGACACTAACCTTAATTACCTATTCTCCTAATTGCACCAGACTGGTTTAATTGGCTACAGTCTTGTAGACTTCAGTCTTATCTAGATGTGAATAAAATATATGGGGGAAATGGCGATATAAATAAACCCAATATGTATATAAACGTCTAGCCTTCCTTCTCCTGGCATGCTTGTTTTCTAATGTGTAGGAATGCTTTTCCACAAGAGAGCATGCGGTTTGCAAATGGAGGTTTGTAGGAGAGAACCGATATGATCAAGACCCAGGCTTACCGCCTTTGAGAGAACTAGGCCAGAGGCTCAGCTACCTGCTTGGACAGATGGATCTAGCTCAGTCACTGCAGATTAAATTGGTAGCCAGTATTAAACATTTATCAGATTGGATTTGCTTTGTGCAGCTGTCCAGAGAAAGGATGTACACAGAAAGAGAAGGAACCAAATGCAGGCAAGCAGGCAAAAGACACTCTGGGTGTTTTGTTCTGCTATGTTAACATGACTGGAAGTGAAAATCCATCCCCAGAGCTCCGCATTGCCCATGTTCATGGGCACTGAATCTTGCCAAAGGGGAGGCAGCTGTTTCCCTCAGTTATTGCTTGTGTGATGGGGACATTTAATGAGATTATGTGCATTGGAGGGTAAACATGAGTGCTTTCCCCTCTTTCTTTTCCATCAGGGGCGTTGGGTGGTATCATGGTTTCTCCCACTGTTTCTTAGTCAAACTTTGGACAGGGCTGTACCTGAGAATTGAAAGGGGGAGGGGTTGATACATTTGATGATAATGCTTCAGACCCTCTGCTTCTCTGCTTGCTTTGGGAACTCTGTAAAGATATGCTTCTGTTTTGCTAGGCAAGCAGCACTGGGTGCACAAGATTCAACTTGCTGTATTTCAACTGCCTTTAATTGCTTAATAAAAAGACACAGCTAGCAATGTGTGAGAGAGAGCGAGGTGGGAGGGAAGAGAGTACAGCAGCGGAGGATGACCTGGCAACTGTTCAAAAACCAGAATTAGTTTGAATGGGAGTGTGTGGCTATTGGCAGTCATGTTCCATAAATAACTCCTGATTTTATGGGCACAAATGCCCCTGGGGAGGAGGGTCTGAGGTATCTCCTGGCAAAGGGACTGGGAGATTTCTGCCTTTGGCTCATCTGGGACCAAGAAGGGCAAGCTATAATCTGTAGCACACAGGCAAATTTCCCAGAGTGACAGCTTGAAGGTTTTATCCCTCTGGCTGGAATGTGTGTGCTTACCAAGAGATATGCAGGGCCATCCGTTTTATGCTGAGTGGCATGTGGTACAATTTTTGAATTAGCTGATGATTTGAGGGGCACCAGAAGCCAAATTGAAACCCTTCTTCCCTGAAAAGGCTGCATTCTGTGTTTGCAGGCAGCATCATTACCGATCCTTTTCCAGCATATAACGTGGGGATTTTATTTCCTATGGTGATTGCTTCAATTTGGAGAGCAAGATAATTTTCTTTTGGAAAAAAAAAAGATAAGCAGGCTGGATAATGCTCAGAATTTGTTTTTCCTTTATACAAGGCACATATGTAGCTGGATATTAGCGCTGATTTCTCCTGCCGTGTGGCTGCAATATGATCACTTGCTGACAGGCTTCAGGGCATAACTTGCACCTGCTACGTAAGATGATGTTTCCATATAATAAATATTTGCCAGGAGCCAGACGGGTTTGGCCCCAGTTCTCATTCAGGTGTTAATTCCTCTACCCAGATTGTAACAAATCAGACTGTAGACGAGAGTACTCATCAAACTACACCACACAAACGTCCCCATTCTGTACCTGTCGTAACAGTTTTTAATGGACAAATATATAATCACTGGCAGGTTTGAGTGGTACAGTATCGACCTCCATGAAAGTTGTATCTTCATGTTTTCCCATTCTGATGAGTACTGCATTGGTAAAAAGACATTTCCGGGAATTAAGGGCTGACAAATGGATTAAGTTTTATGTATAGAACTAGGAGGAACATATCTTGGAAAGCGGTTATTACTTCACTATGCCATGAATGAACTGTCTCCATCTATCCATCACTTTGTTTATCTCCTGTTTCTCCTCACCGAAAAAGTGGTAGAGGGACAAAAAAGGATAGGACAGCCTTCCAGGTTCCCATGAACCAATGTAGCTCCCAACTCATGTATGTTCTGCACCCTGTTCTCGAATTAGTTCTAAGATTTCCAGTGGAAATGTATTAGGTAAGATACTCCTAAAGGAAAAGACAAGTCAGGTCATTTTAGTTAGTTGGATTCCATAGATCAGGGGTCCTCAAACTTTGTAAACAGAGGGCCAGGTCACAGTCCCTCAAACTGTTGGAGGGTCAGATTATAATTTGAAAAAAACATATGAATGAATTCCTATGCACACTGCACATATCTTCTTTGTAGTGCAAAAAACCCACTTAAAAACAACACAATAATTAAAATGAAGAACAATTTTAACAAACATAAACTTATTAGTATTTCAGTGGGAAGTGTGGGCCTGCTTTTGGCTGATAAGATAAGATTGTTGTTGTTGTGTGCTTTCAAGTAGTTTCAGACTTAGGTTGACCCTGAGTGAGAGCCAGGTAAATGACCTTAGAGGGCCGTATCCGGCCCTTGGGCCTTAGTTTGAGGACACCTGCCATAGATGGAAGCGAAGCCAAATGCCCCCTTACTCATCCATATGTATTTGTTGTAATTGTTCTATTATCTCTCTTTTTTTTTCTTCAGATGGAGTCTCCAGTGTCCACTCCCGCAGTGCTTCCATTGCATCTTCTTGTCCCTGTTGTCAACAGTGATATATCCTCACCATGCGAGCAGATAATGGTCCGCACTCGCTCTGTAGGGGTTAATACGTGTGATGTGGCCCTGGCTACCGAGCCAGAGTGTTTGGGCCCCTGTGAACCTGGCACCAGCGTCAATCTGGAGGGCATCGTGTGGCAGGAAACAGAAGACGGTAGGTGTCCTTAAGTCTGTTCATTGCTAGGTCAGTGCTGGCTTTAATGCAGTTTCTCCAGCCCAGTTTTGTGTAACATGGGGAATAGTCAAAACATGTGCCAGAAGACTCTGCCAGGTACTCTATTCTTGGCCTTGTTACTCTTTTTTTTACTTTAGAAATTAAACCAGGCTCAATTCTGCATATAAATTATAACATACCATTGTCCAGGGCTTGGTAAATTAGAATATTGTTTCAACTAGAGCAGACATGGGCAAACTTTGGCCTTGCAGGCGTTTTGGACTTCAACTCCCACAATTCCTAACAGCCGGTAGGCTGTTAGGAATTGTGGGAGTTGAAGTCCAAAACACCTGCATGGCCAAAGTTTGCCCATGTCTGAACTAGAGCTTAGATAAATCCTTGCCAGCAGTTGTAAGGCTGCTAATTGAGTTACACGTTGTGGGCAACATATTCCCTATTCCTGCTTATATCCTTGATTTGTTGCTTTGAACCTTGTAGGTTTATGTACACTTTGTTTTTACTCTTTCTTTAGTGTATGTTATTCTCTGTTCAAGAGCAACAGAAAGTATCTCTTGAGCCAAGGACCATTTTATCTGTTCAGAATTTAGTGCCTTGTTTGAAGTTTGCATTCCATCTGCTACTCAGCTTTGCATTTTCTAAACTCCTATTTCAAAACCATTGTTCAAATATAGGCTCTATGAAATTGCTTTTAGAGGTAGAGTGTATGTTTGCCAGATGCGTAAGTAAGTGTGCTGTACATGGAAAAAATGAATTCATTTTTTTTTTAAAAAAAAATTGTGTTGCATTTTTATGCAAACCACTACCACCGCTATGCTGTCGCTTTCACTCCTGAAGAAACAAGGTTTCCAGGCTACTTAGCCACCCTGGCTACTGGCTACCTAACAAACAGCCTCTCTAGTTACTGGCAGGTAGCCAGTTGGAACAGAGAAGGAGTCAATTATCTGGAATGAGAGTGGTGCAAGGACGGTATCTTCACCTGTTAAGATCCAACATGATGCAGTGCCAGGCAGAGTGGAGTTGACAGATTCTAAGAAGTTATAATTTGAGAATGCAGTTAGACTGGCAAACATTCTTCCTTCATTTTCTGGGTTTGCACATGGGTATTCGAAGTTATCTGTGTTGAATTCCTCTGATTAACCAAAAAGCAAAACAAGTTTTCGGATCACTGCACATTGAATCACTGCCCTTTGTTCTGTTTCTGGTGTTGCCTTGATCACATGCTCCCACCTCTATTTTTATTCACTTTTTCTTTAACATTCTTCTTCTTCTTCTTCTTCTTCTTCTTCTTCTAATAATAATAATAATAATAATAATAATAATAGTAATAATAATAACAACAACAACAACTTTATTTATACCCCGCCACCATCTCCCCAAGGGGACTCGGGGCGGCTTACATGAGGCCAAGCCCAACAAAATACATCAGTAAAAACAACAAAGCAAGCAAGCAAATAAAACACAATGCAATGTCATAAAATAACATAAGCAATAACACACAAAAGATTTAAAACACTGTGGGCAGGGCCGGATGTAGTAGATTAAAAATTTAAAATACTGGGTGTGCACAGAAGTAGGGTATCTAAACAGGGGGGTTTTAAAGGATAATGTAGGGAAATCAATCCAGTGGGTAGATAAAGTGCTTCAGAGGACATATTGCAGAAAATTGGTCAGATCAGGGCATTGTTTTCTTTATTCAGGGAAGGCACACTGGAATAGTCTCGTTTTCAAGCTCCTCCTAAAGGCTGCCAATGTGGGGGCTTGTCTGATATCATTGGGGAGTGAGTTCCAGCGATGGGGGGCCACCACCGAGAAGGCCTTCTCCCTCGTCCCAACCAATCACGCCTGTGAAGGGGGCTCTGTCTCTCGTCTCCGCCAAACGTACTTGTGACAAAGGCGGTAACAAGAGCAGGGCCTCAGCAGATGATTTTAAGGTCCTAGATGGTTCATAAGGGGAAATGCGTTCGGACATGTAAGTTGGGCTGGAACCATTTAGGGCTTTATAGGCTAAAGCCAATACTTTGAATTGTGTCCAGTAGCAAACTGGCAGCCAATGGAGCTGGCGCAACAGAGGAGTTGTACGTTCCCTGAGCACCGCTCCTGTTAGCAATCTGGCTGCCATTTGTTGGACCATTTGAAGCTTCTGGACAGTCTTCAAAGGCAACCCCACGTAGAGCGCGGTGCAGTAATCTATACGGGACGTAACCAGAGCATACATTCTCTTGATGTTTCACCCGCATCTATGGCAGGCATCCTCAGAGGTTGTGAGGTCTGATTCTTATTTACTCAATTAGCCCAAGTTTCGTCACCCTAACTTAAACCCATTATTTGGTCAGGAAATCCTATATGATGGCAAGAGGATGTATGAAAACTCTTTTATCTTCATTTTTTTTATCAAGTACATGTTGCAAAAGAGATTGCTGTGCAGGGGATATGTTTAGGAGACTTGTTTTTACAGAAGGTCACAATGGTATGAGATATGTGTATGATTCCATTGTGTTCCATGGTAATAGCAGCAATGACAGCCATAATATATATCTCTCATCGCAAACACATGTCCATTTTTCTTTTGCACATGTTTCAGAGAAGGCTACTTTGGGAGGCCGATGGGGGCATGACACTTGTCTTATGGCTGCTGGCTTCCATCCTTCTTGCTGTCTGGCTCTAATGGTTTTTTGCAGCCTGTCTTTCCGTGTTAGTCTTTTATAGAACAGCTATAATTTCAGATCTTGCCTAGAAGGTATTCTGTAGGATTCGCTACTTAGCTATTTTTAGCCCGCGCTCATTCAGTGAATGTGTGCAGAGATCTTGCCTGCCGGGCTACACTGACTGCTGCATGGTCCCTGCTGTCAGAAGTAATACATCTTTCGCTTCAGAGGCTTTGCATCCTTAGATCAGTTCTGAATATCACATCACCAACTGACTGTGTGCAGGTTCTGGTTGTTTACGTAGCAAGAGCTTGGCTCCCTGGCTTTTGCTTCCAACCCAGATTACAATGGCACTTGGATTCCCATTTACAATTTTAGAGTTGAAAGATACTCCATTTATGCAATTTTTGTTGTTAATACAGAAAAGGATGTACTGGCTGCAAATACTGTGATTTAGTTCCTGGGTGTCCTCCTGGACTTACCACTTACGGTTGAAGCTCAGGCGTCGGCGGTGGCCGGGAGGGCCTTCGCACAATTAAGACTTGTGCGCCAACTGCGGCCGTACCTCGTGAAGTTGGATCTGGCCAGGGTGGTCCATGACTTAGTCACCTCCAGATTGGATTTCTGTAACGCACTCTATGTGGGGCTGCCCTTGAAAACTGCCCGGAAATTTCAATTGGTACAACGGGCGGCATCCAGGTTACTAACTGGTGCTTCTTACAGGGAGCGGTCAACCCTCCTGTTTAAGGAGCTCCACTGGCTGCCGTTCATTTTCCGGTCCCAAATCAAGGTGCAAGTTCTTACCTACAAAGTCCTGAACGGTTTGGGACCTGCCTACCTCCGTGACCACATTTCTGTGTATGAACCCACACAATCTCTTCGATTATCTGGAGAGGCCCTGCTCATGCTCCCACCTCCTTTGCAGGCGCGATTGGTGGGGTCGAGGGAGAGGGCCTTCTCGGTGGTGGCCCCTCGACTCTGGAATTTACTTCCTAAGGAAGTCAGGCGTGCCCCAATGCTGGCAGTCTTTAGGAGGAGCCTGAAAACGTGGTTGTTCCAGTGTGACTTCCCAGAATAAGGAAAACTCTTAGCAATATGTCCTCAAGTGCACTTTAATATTGATTTAGGATTGTCTGCATGCCCTCATCTTTCTATGAAAACCCTATCCTAGTTTACCCTACCTTGTTCATGTCCAGCATTTTAAATTTTAATTATTACATTTGGCTTGACCATAGGTTTCAAATCTGTATGTTATTGTTTATTGCTTATTGTGTATTTTCTGTTTTTGAGTTTGTTTTAACTGTTTTGTCTTGATTATTTGTTATTGCCTTTGTTTATTGATGTGCTGTGGGCTTGTCCTCATGTAAGCCACACCGAGTCCCTTGGGGAGATGGTAGCGGGGTACAAATAAAGTTTTATTATTATTATTTGCTTCAGTTATTATTAAAAGAAATTAAGGAAGATCTTTTGTTTTGTTAAAAGATCACTGTTAGGATTACAAGCACAACAAACAAACACACCAAAATAGTTCTCTTTACTCTATGTAATGCTCTTACTCTCCAAACATCCACACTTAATTGTGCTACTTTCTGTTCAGGCAAGAAGAAGTCAACATAAAATTAACATTATTAACAAGGCAAGGAGTAGTCATTACAATATTTCCCAAGGACAGATAAAATCTCCTTGTTTCAGCAGCATTTACTAGTATAGACTGTGGTACCTAGTCTGCCACTCCTGTAACAGTTAACTAGTATGGCTGGTTTATGAAACGAGAGTGCAAGGCTTCTCCTGCTTCGCTCTAGGATTGCCCATTAATTTGGTTTTCTGCAGCAGCTAAGATCAGGCAATAAAAAGGAAACTAAGCCGGGTCTCTCTTTTTCGCAGTGCCACAAATGACCAATTCCAGTCCTTCTCTGCAATTCTTTTGTGGAACTGCGTGGATGGTTGTAGTAGGGGTACGAGATGATATTTATCCAAAAGGAAGAGTTGCTTCTGCTTCAACCACGGTTTCTTTATTTATATATCACTAGCCGTCCCCTGCCATGTGTTGCTGTGGCCCAGTCTGTGTATATGTGTTTTGTGTGTGTATATGTTTGTGTATATGTGTGTTTGCGTATATATATATGGGGTTTTGTGCATGTGTTGTAATGTATTTTTATTTTTTTGGCTGTGTTTTCAGTGTTTTTATGAGTGACGGTCACTCGTTGGCCTGATAGGTGTATTGTGTCCAAATTTGGTGTCAATTCATCCAGTGGTTTTTTGAGTTATGTTAATCCCACAAACAAACATAGAATAGAATCATAGAATCCTAGAGTTGGAAGAGACCTCCTGGGCCATCCAGTGCAACCCCATTCTGTCAAGAAGCAGGAATATTGCATTCAAAGCACCCCTGACAGATGGCCATCTAGCCTCTGTTTAAAAACTTCCAAGGAAGGAGCCTCCACCACACTCCGGGGCAGAGAGTTCCACTGCTGAATGGCTCTCACAGTCAGGAAGTTCTTCCTAATGTTCAGATGGAATCTCCTTTCTTGTAGTTTGAAGCCATTGCTCTGCGTTCTAGTCTCCAGGGAAGCAGAAAACAAGCTTGCTCCCTCCTCCCTATGACTTCCTCTCACATTACATTTTTATTTTTATTTATTTATTTTTATTTATAAGCAGTTCTGACTTAACAAAAAGAAAAAAAATGCGTCTGCCTGGGTGATTAGAGGAGCCCCCGGTGGCACAAACTGTTGAGCTGCTGAACTTGCTGACCAAAAGGTTACTGGTTCGAATCCGGGGACCACGATGACCTCCCACTGTTAGCCCCAGCTTCTGCCAACCCAGCAGTTTGAAAATATTCAAATGTGTGTTGATCAATAGGTATCGCTCCGACAAGAAGGTAACGATGCTCCATGCTGGCCATGGAGGTGTCTATGGACAGCGCCGACTCTTCAGCTTAGAAATTGGACATGACTGGATTTAAAGACAGGGGAAAACCTTTACCTTTACCTGGGTGATTAGGTGAACAAGGAGCTCAAGGTTCGATGCCAGTCTGATGAACTGAACACAGTTACCTCTGCCCTGGATCACTGGCTATGTGTCTTTTTGCTCTTCCTGGCTTGTTAGCAGCCCCCGTCCCCCGTCCTCCCCGAACTGCGACCTGACTTGAGAGGCCATGTTCTGCTTTAGGCTGTGGGGTCTGCCATGGCCTCACAGTAGGGCACAGAACAGGGAATGTTTCTTATCGAGACATGTGAGGAACCAGGTCATGACTCTTCCTGTGTCCACATTTGTCCACCACCAGACTCTGAGGCTGTCAGCATATGTGAAGGTTACGGCGCTTAGCCTCCCCGCTGTATGCTCCACAGGCAGCTATTTCATGGCTGCTCGCTCTCCTTCCCCCCCCCCCCCTTCTCTCTCTCTTTCTGCTTAACCTTCTAGCTGCGGCTTACTCTGTCTGCGTGCCTTTCGCAGGAATGTGTTGTGTTAAATACTTCTAAGGACATTTTCAGGCATTTCAGACAGCTGTTGTAGCAGTTTCCTTAATTCTGTTAGGCGCAATTCTGCGCTGCCGGGATCATTAATGGCTCTAATTATCCTGGAATGCTGCACTCCACTTGCTGCCTTATGAGCTGCCAGGTTCCTATTTCCTCTTGCAGTGATTAATGCCACCTGGGCCGAAGTCGGTAATAGGAAGAGGGCTCCCCAGGCCTGCTCCCTCCTCGGGGGTAGCCAATTTCAGCCCAGTTCCTACAACCAAGGGCTCCAGCCCCACCATCATTGCTCACCTGGGAAATATCTCAGCCAATAGCACTCATGCTCACAGCTAAAAAGCCATTGTCTGACATGGAGATCCTCTTAGCAACAAGGATCACTGCATGGCAACCGCAGCTGCCGCACAAAGGAAACGTCAGGAGCCTATTCCTCCAAATCTCTTTCCCTTCCTTTTATCTTGAGGATGTGAAACACTCTGGGTTGCGGTTTTCCCTTTTTTTTTTTGTCTTTCAAAGGTGTACCCTTTTCTTTGAAAGAGGACACATGGTTCTTTCAAGTATCTAGGTGGAAAAGAAAGGGGAAAGGTGAGGCCACAGTGCTGGTTTGTGGTATAGAAACCCTTTCAATTTGGTATAATTAAAATTCATCTGCAAGAACTTCAGATA